>NW_026556272.1:0-38670 GCF_029017545.1 Prosopis cineraria | reverse complement strand
CATAACACATTCTTTACACCAATTTCATCCTTTTCACCTACTTTTAGGCTATTTTGAGCTAAAACTCTCAAAGCTCAACCATTCAACTCCATACTAGTCATAAACCTTAGTTCTATATTAATATCTCGTTCTAACCCTTTCTTTTAGACTATAACACCTCAAAATCTCATGATTCAATTTCTTAATCGATGAAATTCAATGAAAAGGGGGTAGCATTGAAGCTTGAGATTGCGCGATACTTACCCAATAAGTTATTAATTGAAGCAGACTCTCTAGCTCCAACTATGGCTTGCCTTAGCAAAGCTGAACTTCTCCACCCTTTCAGATGCATTTCCAGCCTTTTTACTTCTTTTAATGAGTTGATCACATTAGTTTTAAGTGATTCCTAGATGATGCGCCGTGGTACATGCAGCTTCTGCTGCGGCACACGGCACAATGAGAAAATTCTCACTTGTGCTCCCACATCTTGCCTCAAATTATTTTTCTATCCTTCAATCCTATCAATGTAACGCCTAAATAACACAAAACATCAACTCGACATCTAAATCACAGCCAATCTACTAATTACTAATTTACCCTGATTAGCAACTAGTTCTTGAGATTAAAATTCAAGATGTTACACTAAATTTTAATCTGTTGGTGTGTGAGTGAGTGTGTGTGTTTTCAAAATAAGTCTAAAACTGACGTCCAATCCACCAAAAAGAATTTCAAGTAATGATCATTTCAACAAAGAAGAGTAATGCAACCACATCTCCCTCGTCTACAAGATGAAGATAAAAATATGTAAATATTAATTTTTATTAGGAGGGAGATTAAGATAATTTCTGGAATATTTTTGGAATTAGTTGAATTTCCATTATTGTTTGGGATATATGTTCTATTTAAGTCATGCATCGGCGGTTAATTTTGGCCATGAAATTTTTTTATGCACCTAAAATGGCTTGAGTTTTGGAAGCCCCAAAACACATTTTTTTGAAGACACTCAAAAAAATAATTTAATAAATAAAAACAATGGATAAAAAAATTAGGAGCAGGGAACTTTTGGTTTTACATTAAAAACCACAGAAAACGGTAATGTTAAAAGCAAGTTACATTAAACCACAGAAATGGTAATGTTGAAAGCAAGTGAACCAAACATGACTTAGTTTGAAGAGTTGTGGGCTGTGGCTATATGGTTAATTTTATGATGTTTTCCTTAAAGACTAGCCAAACAAAGGCATTGGCAAAACACTAAACCAGAATATATTCTGGTTAATAACCAAACAAAGATTATGACTAGGAAAATGAATTGAGCTAATGAAGAGGTTATAGTTTTCAAGAAGCATAACCCAGAGATTGCATGGCTGAAGTTGGCGTTCTTAGTTATTTATTATTAGGATAACCCAACATATATATAATATATATATATTGATTTGAAAAACAAATGAAAGATAGAAGAAATTGACAAAGATGTATTTAAAAGTAAATTGAGCTACGTATAAGATAATAGTAGTTTACAAGATTTTATTTTGCTAAGACACATTCAACACTCAATATGTCATTAATTGTGAGTATTTTGATAGGTGATGTGTAAGTATTTTATTAAGTGTTTTTTGAACTCAAAAATATGTTGTAACCTTGATGAACTCTCAACCCAACTTATCTAAATTTTTCATTGAAAAATATTTAAGATTTATTAGAAACTGTCAGACAGAAGTAAGTGAGATGGACATATTAATGTTATAGGTGAAGAATTAATGGCAAGCCAACTAGAGTAGTTGGAGATAGACATTGACATCAATCTAATGTATGATACTCCTTTTGTCTTAAATTATAAGATATTTTTAAACAAATTTTACATAGTAATAAACCCCATTAAATACACTTAACAACCTTATCTTTCCAAAACAAAAATATAAACTTCCAAAAATCCCCCATCATTTAATTTATATTAAAAGAGAAGGGACATATAATTAATTATAGAAAGAAAGGGTTGTATTAAAACTGGTGTATTTAATAAAATCTTAATCTATTCAAAGTGTCTTATATTTTAAGACGAAGAAACTCCTTCAAAAGTGCCCTATAATTTAGGAATTATGGACATCCACTCATATAATTATAAATCATAATAATTTTAATTATTGTACAGATTTGTTTTTACTTTTAATCACATATATAATCTGTGTAAATACTCTTTCATATTAGAATATTTGAATTAATGTGCAGTTTTTTTAAAGACTTATCGAAGATATTGAATATTTTTTTAAAAAAACTTCTCAACAGATTGATTGAATGATAAAGTACTGACACTTTTTGATTTAAAAGAAAAAACTTGGAAAACCAAAGTGAAAGTTTGAGTCATAGTATCTTATGGATCACTCGATTCATAATTGTGAAAATCAATGAGATATATAAACAAAATAAATTGTTAATGTGTTCTTCTTTCAGCATGTTCTTTGGAGCGAATGATATACTACTTTGGTTATTCAAGTTCTTCTCACAAGAGATTTCTAATACATAATTATTTAGAGAATAATAGAGGAGAGAAAGAAAATTGTAGTGCTCATTTTGATTTTTTTAGAAACCATTTCTTCGCAAATCAAATAACTAATGAACAACAAGAATGGAATTTAGGTTCTTATTATTGGAAAACAAAATGCTAACAAGTAAAAAAAGAAACAACATGAAGAAATCCAAAACCCATATAATCAAGTAAGGAAATTTCAAATTTGCATCATATATTATTACAACACACATCACTCCATTTTATAATAGTACATATTCCCAAAAAATGAAAAAAAAATGTTAAATGAATAGTAGCTAAAATTTGTTTCAACAATTATTCAGCTTGAAGTAACTCTAACATTTTCCATAAATATAACCTTGATTTTTTTTAATGACACCACAACATCAACCATTGAAAGTCGGGCCTCAGGTAAGTCCTGGCAACAATTTAATGCTAGCTCAAAAATTGATGATATATAAGGTGATATTACCATATATATTTTATGTTCTTTGAGTAGCAAATTGCATCTAGAATATTGGTGATTGAATGTGGTGTTGATTTGCTAACCCAATGCTTCAAACTTAATCCTTCAACAAACATCTCATCCGTTGGCTTCTTCCTTGTAAACATTTCCATTAATAAAATACCATAACTATACACATCTCCTTTAACAGAAACAACTCCTTCTGATCCATACTCTGTTGAATAGTTAATAAGAAAATATTTAGTAATAAAATAATCTGAATTTTTTATAAAGCATAACAAACAAAAGAACAAATAAATAAGTCTAAAAATATTATTATGCCATTACCTGGTGCCATGTAGCCAATTGTAGCCAAAGTTTTGGTATAAATTTCCAGTTGTCCTTCACCAAACAATCTAGCAATACCAAATCACTAAGATGAGCCACCATGTCTTCGTCTAATAAAACATTGCTTGGTTTCACATCACAATGAACAACTAGTGTAGAAGAACTATGGTGAAGGTATTCCAAAGCAGCTGCCACATCAATCATAATGTTCAACCTTTGCAAGACATTTAAACAATATTATGAGAGTACAACCATTTGTCAAGACTACCATTTGCCATGAATTCCATTATTAGAGATTTGAAATGATCATTTGAGCAACAACTAATGATCTTAATAAGATTGCGATGGCGTAAATTGCACATGGCAACACATTCAATATCAAAACTTCTCAATGCTTCCTCCATTTCCAACTTAAATACTTTGACAGCAACTATTTTTGAGTTTGGAAGAGATGCTTTGTATACTAATCCAAAACTTCCAGAGCCAAGAAGATTACTCTCATTAAATCCATTTGTTCCTTGCCAGAGGTCATAATAGGATATCCTATTTGGTATCTCAAGCTTTATCAAGTCCCTAGTGGTTGAATCATTAACATGATCTCTCTTACACTTTAGAAAGACGATGCCTGAAATAACCAAAATGACAGCCATGCATATGATAGGCAATGAGCAGTTTATTAATAGCTTCACTTTATTTGAAATGAGCTTGTGTTCTTTCCTACATGGGAACTTGCAATAGGGACTTCCCACAAAGATCATTATTCATCATAAAAGATTTAGCAGTGAAATTTTGAAAGGCCCCCCACTTGGAATTTCTCCATGCAATAAATTATAAGAAAGATTAATGTGTTGAAGATGGACTAATAACTCTAAGGATGTTGGAATCATGCCAGACAAAAATTATAAGAAAGATCCATGGACTCCAAACTTATCATGCCACCAAACGATTCAGGAATATGACCTTGTAATTTGTTTTGGGCTAATGATAGGGTTATCAAAGTTTGCAAGCTACCCATAGTTGTAGGGATGCTTCCTGAAATTTGATTTTGTGACAAGTACAATAATATAAGTGTCCTCAAGTTTGATACCTCTGGTGAAATTGTCCCACTTAGTGCATTGCAAGACATGTCTATTGCCAAGATATCTTTGAGACTCCAAAGGGAAGAGGGTATAGGAGAAATCAATTTGTTAGAGCTCAAATCCAACTTTCGCAAAGAATTATTCCTAAGGCATCCTGGAACCACTCCTGAAAACATGTTGTTGGCAAGATACAATTCACTTAGACTTTTGAGTTGACAAAGTTCATCTATAATGGACCCTTGCAATCTATTGTTGCTGAGACTTAAGTACTGGAGGCTATGTAATTTGCTAATTGTATGAGGAATCAACCCATTCAAATCATTCCCATCCATGGATAATTTCATCAAGTTTGACAGATTTTCGAGTATACTGGGCATAGCTTCATTAAATTTGTTCAATGACAAATCTAACAAAATGAGCTTAGAAGCATTTGATATGCTATTTGGAATTTGTCCAGTTAGTTCATTCTCTGACAACCATAACATTTTCAAGTTGGGAAGGCCAATCCCTAAATGTGATGGGAGAAGGCCAGAGAGGGAATTAGAGTCAAGGTCTAAGCTGGTCAATGTTGAAATGTTGAATATACTAAAAGGAATGGGTCCACTCAAATGGTTTCCTTCCAAACATAACAATTCAAATTTAACAAAGCTGCCCATTTCCTTGGGTATAAAACCTGGAAACACAAAAAAAATGATTGTTAACAACATTTCCTAGCTACTCAATGTTGCTTGCATAATATAATATATATATATATATTAGCCAAAAAATATACATATGTATTATAACATAAAAAACTACACATCTGTAAGTAATCCAAAAGCCTAAATATTTGCGTTATGCTAGTTTGATTTTGCATAATTAAGTATGTTTTTAAAATAAAAAAATTAGGGAAATCATAAACTATCTTTGAGATGACATGATCATAGAAGATTTATTTTGAAATTGAATGTTTTATGTTGTAATTTTTGTATAGTTATTTAATAGGAAATCAATAAATTTGTGAAATAAAACAAAAACTTTCAAAAAAATTTGAAAATAAAAATAAAGCAGGGAAAGGATGTACTCTTCAATAAAGGGGGGAAAATATAGATTTGAAGTTAATAAGAGAAAGATAAAATCTCACACTTGGGAATGGAGAAAAAAAGATAGGTAATAAAATTTCCTCTTCAATGGTGCTTGCATTATATATACATACATACATCTATATATATATATATATATTGGTGGAAAAATACGTACATTGTGCAATGAGAAATTCTTATAGACCTGGTTCATCATGTTATCCATGATCCATCTAATAAAATTGCACCAATTAAATAAACTAAAATATTATGTGTCATTATTTTTAATGACTTAAATTTTTCAATAGAATAGCTATTTTAATTTCTTGCATTTTCCCTCTTTACTATCATTAACATCATAATTAATTTATATTTAATGGAATCTAAATGTCATAATTTTATTGGATGGACCATGAATGATGTGGCGTATTGAGTCTATCTAAGCATTTCTCATACAATATAACATAAAAAACTACATGTATCCTAGTAATCCAAAAACTTAAATATTTGTGTTATGCAATTAACCTTACATAAATATTCTTAAAACAAAAAAATTAGAGAACTCATAAACGATCTTTGAGATGCTATAATTATGGAAGATTTATTTTAAAATTAAAGTTTTTTTAGTTGTAATTGTTTAATAATTATTTGATCGGAAATTAATAAATTTGTAAAATAAAACAGAAACTATTGAAAATTTTGAAAAATGAAAATCAAATAGGAGAGGATGTACTCTTTAATAAACTTTTTTCATGCATTGCAAATTAATCATGTGTGGCAACAAAGTATTAAACTACTTTTCGGTGATGTTTTTTGCTACAATTGAACTGAGACATTATCAAATATACTTTCCTTAATTAAAAGAAATGGTTCCACATCATATATAATGAGTCCATATGTTCCATTTAAGAATAATAAAACTTTTAATCACTCAAGTTTGCTTCAGGTATTGATTTGGTTTCCCATATTTAATTTTATCAATTTCGTTCCTTATATTTTCTTAAATTATCATGTGATAAATTTTAAAACACGAATGAACTGTTAAATTAATCTAATATGTAATATATGTTGATTAGTTGGCATGTTTAAGTAGCTAAGTGAGAAAAAATAGTGCTCAAATAAGTTTAATTTTTATCAATCTAGTCATTTATGATGCATTTTTATTCTTTTCTTAATTTCTGTCGATTTTTTCCTACATAAATAATTATACTTCTTTCATTAATTTACATGGTTGTCATTAATATTCTAAGATCAATGTCAACAAATTTTAATAGTGTTGTTCTTCTTTAAATAATAAGAACCAAATCAATAGCCAAGGCAAACTTAAAGAACCAAATCAATAAAAATTTAAATTTAAAAAATAAAATTGATTATTGAAGCAAATTTAAGGGACTAAAAATTTCATTATTCCTATTATATACATACATCTCTGGGTGCGTGTGTATGTATGTATCTATTTTGCAACATCTTTTAATTTCAAACTAAACAATTTTTCAAAAATTATAATAAGAAAAAAATTTAATTTGAATAGTCTTATTAATTTTTTAGAGAGTTGAATATGTGGAACAATTCCTCTTTAAACCTAGATGAATTAAAGTGAAACGATTTAATTATTTGTCTGACTATTGAAAAAATCTTGTGTTGTGTTTCATTAGTTTCATTAACTAGCATTTTTAGGTGGAATTTAATTTTTTATTTACTTTCATTATCATAATTTGTAATTTATTTCACATACGTATTTAAATATTTTTTATTTATATATAATGAATAAAAAAATACAACCCCAAAGTTGTCTGTACTTTAATGTAAAACCTACTTTATCATACAAAAATTATCAAATATTACTAAATCTATTATCTTTAAGAATATGTCTAAAACTCACGTTGAATATAACAAAAAATAATTTTAAGTAATACTCGCTTCAACCATAAAAGATTTAATGAATTTGCAAGATTAAAAAATTGAAAAAATTAAAAGGAAATAAGTTAAAACAGATAAAGAATGTCTTCTTGAATAAGGGGAGGAAATATATAAAATTGAAGTTATTCTTAGATGCATAAAATTTTAGAACAAAGGTAATGGAATTTTATATTTACTCCATTTCAATATGAATGAACAACAAGAAATTATGAATCAGATGATGAAAAACAAAATCCTATTTTAGATTTACTCCATTCAAAAAAGAGATTAAAAAATGGAAACATAAATATAAGTACATTATGCATACCTGTAAGTGAGTTACCACCCAAATACAATTCCTTTAAAGATGTGCAATTACTTATTGATTCTGGAATGCTTCCCTCTAATTGATTATAATCAGCATGGAAGATTTCAAGCAAAGGGAGTTGATGGCAAAAGTCTTTTGGCAAATTACCATTTAAATGATCCATGCCAAAGTCAACCATTCTTAAAGAAGACATGCTCCAAATAAAGGACGGAATTGCACCTATAAGAAAAATACAAAATGTTTGTTTGTTGTTAGTACATGCAGGACTGGCTATTCCCCAAATTCTCACACGGCAATATAAATAATACATGGAAATTGATAATTAGAGGCCTGACGTTAATAGAAAAATATACAATAATTTTTTGACAACTCCCTCACATAAAATTAAAGGGATTTTTGTAAGAGCCATGTGTGCAACAACTTTTCTTGACATAAAAAATCAAATATTAGCAATTAAGAAAAATGGATTGCATTAAATGTATCCAGTATACTGTAATTTTTACTCTGAAAGTGGTTTCTGTTAAAAAAATTTGCTACCAATATAGAATAAGCATAATAATAAATGAAATTTTTTTAAAGAATGAAAGTAAGGGATGGGCAGATTGAGCATACCTGTAAAGTAGTTGTACTGTAGATGTAATTCTTTAGCAACATCTCATTGTTAGCTAGGATCGGAAGATTACCATTCAAATTGTTTTTTGCTAAATCCACGATTCTTAGAGTAGAAATGCTAAAGAGTGACAATGGAATTTCACCTATTATAATTTAAAAATGAACAACTAAAATTACATTAAAGCAATATATAATAGTTACAAGACTTTGATTAATCAATTAACACTAACTAAATTGATCTTGGAGAGAATAAAAACAAGATAATGATAGAATGAAACAAGAAAGCTATATGAAATTATATTAATTGATGGTCATATTTTAGGAGTCAAAAAATTAGTCTAACAATGATAAATAGAATTGACAAAAAAAAAAAAAACACACACACACACACACACAAATATTTCCACAAGGCCTTTCCCCAGTCAGATTCTTTCTATCAAGAGAGTTTGCACCCTCCCCCCTCCAAAAAAAAACACAAAAAATTTCTTTCTTATTTATTCTAATATATTGATTGTCATAAGTAAAAATAAATAATAAAAAGTGAGTCTTTTTATATATAATTGGTAAATACTATCCATTAGGTTAAATATGAGGTTAAATTAGGTAATAATATTTATCACAAAAATATTACCATATGTGTCTTTGATTTTTGTATTTGTAAGGAATTAAATAATTCATAAAAACTACACACCCACGTGAAAAGTGTTGGGCAACATCCAAATAGTTTGATTGCAAAATTAAGAATTTTGTCTTAGTATATTAACAGCGAATGTACACTAAAAAAATATTTCAATATTCATGAATGCGTATGAACATATCATGAATATAATTAAACTTAAAACATTCCATTTGATCAAAAAAATATAAAACATTCAAATTATCACTTGGTATATATGCTCTATTGAAGCATCCGGGGATAATTTTACCCAACAAATCATTAATTTTATGCACATAAAATAATGCAAATTTTGGAAGCCCCAAAACACACGTCTTTTTAGGAGACGATCACATAGATTTATATTTTTTAGAACACCATTGAAGACTTACTCACATTGAGAAATAACACTAATACACTCTAAGAGCTCCAATTATTTTTAAATGCAATGACCCCTACTTGGCAGGACCAATAACCACAAAATAAATTAGTTTTTATGTATGGGATGTGCGTGTGTTTTTTAATGTGATTTATTGAGAAATTTAGATGGCTTATCTATATTTGCATATTAAAAAAGAAAGAAAGAAAGAAAATTCCCATTTGATAAAAGGAAAGATAGAAGCATCAAAACCAATGAGTCAATCTTTTCTATAATATTCTGTATAAGATATTAAAATTAGATCATTATAGAAAACAAATAATCAAAATTAACCAATCTTAGAGGCTTGTCACCCATATGCTGTAAAATCTTTTCAAATATATAATCTTTTAAAGATATCCAGTTACTTAGTTGCACTGGGAATGTTTTTCACCAATTGATTCAATATTTTGTTTCACTATGAAAATTTTGCACTGGAAAATTGTGCCCCCACCATTGCATGAGTGTGTGTCATGAAAAATAAAAAAAAAATTATATGACATACAAAATGAATGAAACGATGAAAAGCAAAATATCATTTGAAATTTATTTTAGAGGAGATGAATAGCGGATAAACCAATAAACACGTTACAAATATATGTTTGTTGATCCACGATATTATTTAGGTATTAATGACTTGACATAATCAACACTTATTTAATTCATAATTGACTTTGGAATTCAATAACATAATCTAGAAATAAAATATTTTTAAGAAAATAATAATAAATAATAAAATTAATATATAATTTAGAATATCAAAAAAAAAAACATATCTGTGCCTTGTAAGGCTTAATCATTTTGACAAGCACTTCAAGAAAGTTTAAATGACAGAATAATATACATTTTTTAAAGATAAAATCAACCATTACATGAATGTATAGTATGAATGAGATGATGAAAAATAAATTCTTTTTTACATTGAATTTATTGGAGAACAATATTAGAAAAAAATTAACTCACACAACTACGTACCTATAAATGAGTTGGACATCAAATATAATTCTTTCCAAGATGAGCAGTTACATATTAATTTTCGAATATAATGCATCCCTCAAAATAATTATCATAAAAAAAGACTTCTAGCAAAGGGAGTTGATGGCACATTTCTTTTGACAAAGTACCATTTAAATGATTCCTTCCAATGTTAACAACTCTCAAAGAAGGCAAACAAGCCTATACTTTTTGAATGAAAATATCTTCAATTGAAACTTTTGGAGGAACTATAGAATAAGCACTATGTTCGTCACCCACGCAAAGCTGTAAAAATAATACACAAAATTCCCTTGAAAGCATAAAATTAAGGAAGGGGTGCATTAACCATAACTTGTCGCTATATCTATTTTTATTGAAGAAATTTTGAAGAAAGTTAATAGGATTTCACTTATATTTTACATTAAATTGAGCATGTAATTAGAAGCTCTTACAATGCTCTTTAACACTAAACAGGTATAGGTGTTTTAAAAAGAATAAAAATTGTGAGCTTGTAGAAGAAATGCTGCAGAAAGATGATAGAATTTCACTTATTTGTTTTACATTAAAGTGAGCTCGTATGGTTAGCAGCTCTGACAATGTTTTTTAAACAATGTTATAATTACTTTCAAAAATTGATGTGCCTTTAGATCCGTTTGGATTAATAATTATAGCAGAAAATAATTATCATATACAGTTCTCGGAAAAATATGATTTAAATGGGAAAAAGCACAACTCTGAACTAATATGTTTGTAATTAATGGGTTTAATGATTATATTTTTGTCTATTTAATTCGTCTACTATAAGTTTTAAAAAATAAAATAAACTAAAGAGATAACATATACAGTTCTTGGGAAAATATGAAATAAATGTTTAATAATTATAGATGGACTTGAACTGTGAGGCAAGGAATAATGAATCAGAATATGTGATAATTGGGCTTTGGTTAGAAGATTTACTTTCAAACAATTTAAGATTTTTTAAATTTTTACACTAATTATTGATTTAAGATTAGCAGTAATTAGTAATGTCAATCTTGTTATGATATAATTGGAATTATGTTTATTAAATTTATATTATTTCTCACATAAAGCAATATATGTAAATAATACTATCATCATTTTTATTCTACTGTTTATATGGGATTTTTTTTCTTTTTAAATTAAATATTTTTTATTGATACAAAATAAAATTTTTTGTAGCAATACAAATGACAAAGTACATACTTATTTAAAATGCATTTGACAACATGAAAAGCTTTTTTGAGTATATTGGTAAAAACTTGTATATTGGAAACAAAAATTCACAACTCATCCATGTATTTAGGCATATCATGGATATAATTGAAGTTAATGCCTTCCAAGTTGTTTTCTATATTTGTAAAGAAACAAAAGCATGCGCGCGCACATACACACAAAACAAATGCTGGGAAAATGAAAAAGAAAAGGCAAGAGAGAGGCATCAAAATCCAAGTGGTCCTTTCTATTATCCCTATCCAATTATATAGGTATAGTGAATATATATAATGCAGATATTACAAATCATCTAGATTAAACATTCCTAAAAACTTGTCACTCGTACGTAATAAAAACCTTTAAAATATAATCCTTTTAAGATGTGTAGTTACTTTTGCATTTGGAAAAGTTTTCACAAATATAAATTTAAAATTATATTTCATCACTACATGCGTATGTGTCATCAAATATATGTGTGTGTAAACAAAATGATCTCATTTCAAATTTATTTCTGTTCGACAGATTAGAAAGAAAAATAAAAACGATTCACCCCAATAGCACAACCCCATACATGTACGTATAGAGACATATATGTAATAGCACCAAGGTATAATTTTTTATATCCTATATATCATTTTATCCATAATCACTTTGGGATTAAATAATCTAATATTCTAATCCAGAGTTAATTGACATTTTATTCATATAATAACTTTGGGAAAAACACACATGTGTATATAAGTGCATACCTGTAAATGAGTTGGCACTCAAATATAATTCTTTCAAAGATGTACAATTACTTATTGAATTTGGAATTCTTCCCTCTAATTGATTTTCATCAGCATCCAAGATTTCCAGCAAGGGGAGTTGATGACACATTTCTTCAGGCAAATTGCCATTTAAATGATTCCTTCCAAGTTTAACCTTTCTCAAAGAAGGCATGTTCCATAGAAATGAAGGAATTCACCTAAAAAATGAAAAAAATTAATTTATTTGATGGTTTAAACAAACTAGCTTTTACTTCAAGAATGAAAATATCTTCAGCTTAAATTGTTGGGCAGTATAGAATAAGCACTACATTTTACCCAAAACAAAAAAACAAAAAGAATAAGCCCTACATTTTTAGATTAAAGTGAGGGGTACATTAAAGCGTGCATAAAACCAAGGTAGCGGTGCATTAAAGTGAGCATTCAATTAGAAGCTCTCACAATATGCTTTTTAACACTAAATAGATATAGGTATCATAAAAACAATAAAAAATGATATATAATAGTAGAACTAAACATGGGAGATTTATCAAATCTATTAATTGACAGCATGAAATCTTTTAAGAGTTCAATATAAAGTAACTATAGTGTAGAAAGAGAATAAACATATATATTTGTTATGAGAATGGGATGTATCATCAAAATTACTTTGCCACAATACTCTTAGATAGAGAGAGTGCCACGAGATAATATATACTCAAGACATTCATATTTTTCACAACATAATTTTAAAAAGCCACAACCCACAATTGGAAAGACCAATAACCATAGAATAAATTTGTTGTCAATTTGTCTCGTACTGTGTGTGAATTTTTATGTGTGATTCATTGAGAAATATGGATGGATTTGTATGTTTTAAAACTAATAATAAAACTTTCCATGAAAAGATAACGCACGGGGGAACGAAAAATGAAAGGCAATTTATAAACACAGAAATTCTATCAAAGTAAGATAATCTTTATTGTCTGAACTATTAAATAGAGAGGTCAGTATAGAGCTTGAAAGTTGATTATTTGACAGATAGATTATCCGTATATTGCTGTGGAAGATCACCAATCTCATTTGGAATGCCTCCGTCAAATATCAAAACATGAATAATATGTCAATATATCTAAAGTATATGGAAGAATTTTCCAAAGTATGCATTTTGTTTATTCAAGTTTGCAGTGTTCTTTTACCATCAAGATAATCCATTCTTTTACCTCAGTTTGTCTTACATATTAGAATAGATATTCATTTTCAAGAACCGATGGCCGTGTAGATCAGCTATTAAGACTAATATATTCTTTATTCCTGTGCTGGCTCTTATTTGAATGCATTGTATTAAAGGAACAAATCCTATGCTCCAATCACATGTACATACGTAATTTATTGAAAAAGTACAATTCATAATTTTTTAAGAAAAGGAGAACTGATCAAAACATGTATAAAAATAAAAAAAGAACATATAATAGTCGAGACAAATTAACCAAGATCCTTCCACATGATCCTTGGGGGAATATATCATGCTAACCAAATAGAACAATTTAGAGCAAAAACAAACATAGGGATAAAAAATAATTCAAAACATACCTGACAAAGTGTTATAAGACAAACACAATAACTCAATTGAAGATAAGTTGGAAATCATTTGAGGAATGCTTCCTGAAAGTTTGTTTCTTGAAAGTCGTAACATTTTCAAGTGTTCAAGTCTTCCTACCTCAATAGGAATACTTCCTTCAATTAAATTAGAATTCAAATCTAATGTCTCCAACCTTGATAGATTGAATAGAGATAGTGGAATAAATCCATCAAAGCTGTTATTTTGAAGATTTAAGTGCTCGAGTGTAGATAGATCTCCTATCCATGCTGGAACTTGTCCATGAAAGCCATTGTAGCCCAAGTTCAATAGTTTCAATCGACGCAATTGAACTAACTCTCGTGGTATTTGACCATAAAAATTGTTGCTACTAAGATCAAGTTCAACTAGAAATGAAAGATTTCCGAGTTGTGAAGATATGGTGCCTTTAAGATCCATGCCACCAAGATTCAAGGAATGGACCCTTCTATGGCGTGTATTGCAGGTGACACCAACCCAATTACATGGAGAAGAAGAAATAGACCATGTAGATAAGGAATCATGTGGATCTGAAGTGATAAAAGATTTAAGGCCAAGAAGTGCAGATTTATCAATAGTGATGTTTGCATCAATCCAAGCTAAGGAGGACAAGAAGGAATGGAGTGAGAACATAAGGAAAAGAAAGGAAAAAGATTTTCCCATGTTTAGCATATCAGACTTGTCCAAAATTGCAAGTTGTGTATCTAGGAAAACACACATCATTTTATACTTCTCCAAGTCCAAAGCAAGTCAAGGCATGCAAACACAACAACCAATGGGAAATTAAAAGAACATCTCTCCTGATAAGATTAGGAAATTCAACTAAATTATTAATTATAATTAGTGCGTTTGGTAAATAATATCTGTTTTCTGAAGATATTGTTTTAACCTTCTCTCGTTTAATTTTACCACATGGATATTATAGCTATCAAGAGTCTTCAATTGATGAATATGTAATTCACGGTGCTATTTCTGCGGGAATGAGTGATTTTTTTTTTTAATGGAACCCAAGCAATTTTGTTTTAAATAAAAAAAGCATGCATTGAATGGGTTCCGTATTAGTCAATCAATCAAAATAATCAAAACAAAAATACAAGGAGAGAGGGACGAAAAAATTTGCAGCCCAATACAAATTTGAATACCGTTTCCTATAGAAATCTCATAGCTTGTAGAGTTTTTACTTCATTGACTCGTGTTTATTTCAAATTAATTTTAATTCTCTACTTGTCTTGTATTCATAGCTTATTTATTTTAATGAATATACAATAAAATACATAAATTGTATAGAAAAATTATTTGCGAATAACACAGGCAAATGTTAATTTAAGTGATCTTTTCCCCCTCAAAACAAAAAGGCCCAAGTATATACAACAAGTAATAAAATAATGAATACTGTATGATCTGAAGGAGATATGTTCATAGCCTTTGTTCAATACCGACTTTTGCTCATTAACCTTAATTATCATCAGTTAGTGAATCATTTGGTGAAACGACAAACTGATTTACAAGTTTAATTACATCAACTTTATCACCTCCAATATAATGACCTAAAATTCTAAAACAAGAAACATTATGAAATTTTAAACAATAGCTATCAAACCAAAATAATTATGGTTGCAAAGAAAAAAGTTAATATAAAAAATATTAAATTAATTAATTAATATGAAAATCTTAGGAAATTGATGGCCAACAATAAGTCCATATGACTAATTTTAATTATTAAATTCTTTTTTCTTTTTAAAAAAGAATACATCCATTCACTTTCATGGTTTGATAACATTTCTTTCAGCACATGGTGTGTTGGATTTTTTGACAGTCTTCATAATTTAGTCGGATGTGCTATATCAATCGTCCTTTTGTAGGTACATAGAGTGCTTGACTTGTGAGTAGACCTCAAAGTCACAGTTTTCCATTTAACATGAAATAGCTTATAAATATCTCTATACGTATATTTTTTTAATTGCTCATAAGTGTTCTTTTATTAGCTAATTACTCAAAGAAAAATATCACATGCAACCAATGTCAAAAGCTGCATTATATTTTCCTTGATTTACCTCATCGTGGGAACATGGGCTGGCCCATAAGAAAAACATTTAATATCAACACAAATAACTATGAAAAATTAAAAGTTGTCCTGTTAAAGTAGTTGTGAAATGAAAGAGAAGAGCAAATTTTCATGAGCAAGGATCATTTTCAGATTAAAGCAAAACTTGAATGAAATTTTTGAGATTATCTTCATTTTCCTACCTATAAAATATGAAATCATCAATATAAAAATGAAATCAGTTTTTTCAGAAGATTTAAAACTATTAGCTAATTTTCTTAAAAAATTTAAATTTTTGTTGATAGTGAACTCTAGAAAGAAGAATGATATATACTAAAGCACGTGCGCATGTACAAGTTAAAAATGAAGCACCATATGTTACAATAAAGATCACATCAAGGACGCAATGCCGTAATTGATATTTTCGTTTGAGAACTAAAATAATAGGAAAGACAAGCATGCTTGTTGAGTCTAAAAGCAGAAAATTGTATAATAATATTAATTCTAAAATTTAAAGTAACACTCACTTAAAATCTCTCTGAAATAGAAATTCGTTAGGTGACGATAAATTCCACATTACATTATTTGATTTGATGATGTGAAAATGTTGTGTAGAAAAAGTGAAAAGAAAAAAAGGAGATTGTGTGTCGTATAATTTTTTCCATTACCTCAATGATTAAGGACCACAATTTTATTTTGGCTGCATTAACTTTTTCGTTGTCAAGTATGATAGACCATAAAAAAAGCCCAGAAGTTACTTTAATGAGAAGAAGTTTTTCCCCTTAATTTCACTGTGTTGTACAATTTCACTTTTGGGACCATTTTCATTTATGGTCAAGTCTGGCAAGCTATAGAGAGTAACCCCATAAAAACGTTATTGAAAAGAAGCTTGCATGAATACATTGTCCCTTCAATTATGCATTTCCTTTTTTTTATTTTTTTATTTTTGGGCAAGACAGTTATTCATTTCTTCATGATGGATATATAAACTCTACTATCTATAAAATTATTGGTTATAAATTTACAACAAATCAAACCACCATGAAATATAAACTGATGAAAGAAATCTTTGTTGTGTGTTCTGCCTCGTTCTCATCATTTCACATGGTTACTAAATATTTAAAGAACAGGTTCTCTTGTAAGAGTTTCATAATATTAATATTATATAACACATTTACTACATGTACATATAATCAATTTGTTTTTTAATATTTACTATAATGAAAAGAAGTTAAGAAAGCTCAGTTCTATAATATTGTTGGGGATCTTTGAAAACACACTTGTGGCAGGATTCAAGGAACAAACACCAACTCTATGGTTCTTGTAATCAAGGGTAGCCTAATTTTTAGATTTCATTTTGAAAGATTATATTGAAGGATAACATCCTAACAAATTTAAAACTCAATTTGTAAATTTAATTTATAAATTATAATTATTAATAATAATTAAAGATAACGTGTTTACAATATGAATAATCTGATTTTGGTTCAAAGCTGAATATTGGTCACAATAACCTGATATTGCGTATACATCTCTAAAATACTTGTTAATACACATACATATATTTAATTAACTCCTGGCATGCTTGATGGTAGTCATAATCCATTTGACAAGAAACAACTTCTTATGAATTATACAAGAAACAACTTCGCTTCATTTACCTGCGGGTTAAGTTTGACATTGGTAATAATAATTAATGCCATTTTGAAATCCTTAAAATTATGCGATCAAAGATCATTTTTTAGATTAAAACAAAACTTGAATGAAATTTTTGAGATTATATACTTTTTCCTGAATATTAAATATAAATAACCGATATAAAAATTAGTGAACCACAAGTTATGAAGTCCTGATTATTGGACTTGATTTTTTAAGTTGTATTGTTGGGTTAGGTAGGCCTAAGTCATGATGTGGACACAAATCAATGTGAATAATTGAATGTTGCCCCCAAAAAGAAGTTGATAGAAAGAATGAGAAAGAAAATTGCGTGTTGTATAATTTCTTCTGTTATCACATTAATGAGTAGTGCCCACATTTAAATTATCATTGCATTTTGATTTGTGGTCGGTAAAAATGGAAAATTGTGATTTTATCTACAAAGAGTTTGCGATATTTACAAGCTATTTCGTGTAGAAGGGGGTGGACAGGTCTGCTCATAAGTCATGAATGCCATATATATACAAATAAAAAGTCGACAGATATAATCAATTAAAGTTTGACGACTTTAGGAATACGTGTATTTTTTTTTAAGGGACATTTCCATGAAACACGCTATTTTTAACACTAACAAAATTAGTCATAAAAATTAGTAATATTAAATTCTTCTTTTCTATAAATGCCCTTGATAAATTATATTGTAGAGAGAGATCAATATACATTGATTTAATTGAAAGGTGATCTTGAAAAGTAGTTACAATTCTTTACCATGGTAGTGAGACAAATCACTTTTAACTATGTTTATTAATCCGTGTGAAGTAGTTAAATGCTTTGTATATTTTGGTAATTACTGTTTGTTTGTTACAAATCCCGCACTAACATAGATACTAATGAACAGTGATTAAAAATATAGATAACAAACTGTAAGACTGATTAAAGACTCTGATCTTTTGGTATGCTTATATAAGCATAATTGTTAAGTTAATACAAAGCATAATATAATATTGTTATCAAACTAGTTTTGAAAAGTTGTAAAAGAAACTTAACAAGTCAAGTTGATATATTTCACAAATTTGAGATATTTATAAGCTGTGTGAAATAGAGTGTGACTTTAAAGCCCACTTACAAATTAAGTACGCCATATACCTAGAAATGAAAAGTTGATCGACATAATCAGTTGAAGTTTGAAGACTTTTGGGATACATGTTTTTGTGGAAGGGAGAATTCTGTAAAGCACGCGGTAGTTGTATCCAATGCATTATTTGAGTTTTGTAGGTGGGAGCAAATAATTATTGTTATGCGTCTTATTTATTTGCTGCATCAAAAAAAGTTTGTGAACATTAAGAGGACTTGATAAGTAATTTGGACTTCAAAGGGACATGTTGATCTCTATAAAGAGACGAGGAGAGAGTGATAAATAAGAGTGCTAACATTCTTAACACCAACAAAACAAATAGTAATAAAAAATTAATAATATTAATTTTTCATTTTTTTAAAATTCCCTTAATAAATTGTATTGGAGAGGGATATTATATAAGGGGAAAAAATTAAAGGTGATTAATATATGTTAATTTTGATTGGAAGGTAATCTTGAAAAGTAGTTACAATTCATTATCATTATAGGGATACAAATCACTTTTGACTATTTTTGTTAATCCATGTAAAGTATTTAAAATTGGAAATTATTGAAATTCTAAATTTATTAATAATAATAAACTTATTAGTCTTAGTATTACTATATTTTTCTACAAATGCGAACATGGTCTAACTCATAGGAAAAACATTTAGCAAGGACACAATTAGTTTGAAAGATTAATTGTTGTCCCCTAAAAGAATTCAATTAAAGACTAAAGACTTTTGGGATATATACTTTTATTATGGGAATTTCCGTGAAATACGCACTAGTTGTATCCAATGCATTTGAAAAGAAAAATCTAGCTAAAGAATGAGAGTCTTTAGCTGAGAAAAATTAAATATTGTTTTGCATCTTGATTATTCAGCCAATCCAACATATTGTTACTACATTACTTTTACAGTTTTACATTCATAATAATTATCACTTAAGTGATATTATTAATTACTTTGTATATAAAGAAAAAGTCAATCATCATTAATTAGGTTTTTTTTCCTATTTTACGTTTTCACAATTTTCTTAGTAGATTAAAATATAATGTTATATATGAGAGAGAGAGGGAGAATATTTTTAAGAATAAAATATTTAATAAGAGTACATTAGAAATTTCTTTTATTTTAAACAACAATCATAATTTAACTGCCTCTTCCTAATTCTAGTAATGTAATTAGAAGTAATTTGCATATAACAAGTAGAAGAGTATGTAATATTACTTTGGGATACTTGAATTTTGTTTTCGAGCAAAGGATTCTTGAAATTTCCAACTTTGTCATGTTGCAATAATTGTTTCTTTTTAGTGTTGATGTGTCATGTATGTCATATTGCAATAATTTTTTTCCATCCTTTTTGCGGACGATATGGAAGCAATTCTTTTGAATTTTGATGTTTCTTTTTACTGTTGATGCATCGTGCACGTCAGGTTGCAATAATTTTTTTGATTCCTTTTTGCGGTGCAATAATAATTGGGAGTAGTGAAAATTCAAGCAGCTTTTGAAGACAGAGTACAAGCAATTCTTTTGAATTTTGATAGCATTTTTAGCTCTCTTAAAGTCGTCTGCTCATAGGCCTCTAAGATTTAGTCACAACTCACAAGTTAAGTATGCAATATACCAATAAATAAAAATTGATAGCCCGGTAGAGTCAATTAGAGTCTGCAAACTTTTGAGGTCTACTCACAAGTCAAAAATGTCATATAAATAATATGGTCATGTTATTAAATTAAATTTTATCAAAATATCCGCGAGGTTTGTTATTTGTCAATACACAAATACATTTAATTAACAAATTCAATACATGCATTTATGTGGTCTGACAAAGTTGTGTATGTAGTAAATTTAACTATGGTTGATAGCAGTGTGAATTTTGAGTGTTCACTTAACGAATGCTGATTTTAGTGAATTCTAAAGAATCAACAACCTGTTACGGAGATGTTTTCTTTGGATTGGGTTGTTAGACGGCTAGACCCCATCCCAACTAGCTCATTTTCTAGATCATGCTCCTTTTAAATCTCGGAGTATTGGATTTAATTTGTAAAATTGCATGGTTGGGTTTAGTTATACTTCAAGTAATATCATGTCAACATGGCCTGGCTCATAAGAAAAATACTTATTAAGGATACAAATCACTATGAAAAATTGAATGATGTCCCTTAAAAATAGTTGATGCAAAGAATGAGAAATAAAATATTACGTGTTGTATAATTTCTTCTATTATCATGCTGATGAGGGGTCACATTTTCATTATCATTGTATTATTTTGATTTGTGGTCGGTCAAAACAAAATTTTAATTTTTGTTTTGAAAATGAGTTTTGGATATTTATAAGTTGTTTTGTGTGAAACGGAGTGTGACATTGAGGTCTACTCAAAAGTTAAGATAGAAGAAATAAAATAAATAGGTTAAAAAAATAAAAAAAAATAAGATGATCAAAATATGAAAAGGGATATGTGAACTATATTCATAAGGGAGAAAAGTAATTTAGTTCATGAGATTGGAAGTCATGATTTATGAGGTTTATGAGGTTTTTGGAGGTTATCTACTCTTTTCCAACATATAAAGTATTAAATAATTAGTATGAAATAAAAATAAATATAAACAATTAACACCAATTACCCCTCTGATCATTTATTTTTCCTCACCCCTTTCACGCGGCCACAGACCGCTCTCCCGCAGGTAACTCTTTTAGTTCCTCCTTTATACCCTAATCGGTTTCTCTTCTGGAGGCATGACTCAGGTATACATTCATATATGTTATATGAACAACCATAAAGCTGTTAACAATTGTCCCTTTCCCGAAAAAGTTGCTGTTCTTTTTCTTCCCTTAGTGATTTGTCTGCATCAAGCCTTGTTACTCATATGCCTAAGAAGATAATAACAACAATAGTTTTTCAATTTGCTTTATCCTTTGGTCCCATGCACAGGAACTAAATCCTCCTGTTTTCAATCTCTTTATATATATAACCTAATAAAATAATAGTTTTAAATGATTTCATATACATATGAGAGAGAGGACGTGAGAGCATATATATATATATATATCTAAAGCCTATCTTCTTTCCTTATATATATAACCTAAGAAAACACGTATATCTCACTGTCCCCTTGTAGCCTTCTGATGCTTATTATAGTTGCATATATATAAGCATATTATTATTACATACTTATAATAGTCGCATAATAAATTATATATAAGTAATTATAAAATAATAAGTTAGATTAACACTTGAGACTTGTAAGTTTAGGAACGTGTATAATTGGATTTTGACATGAAACTTGACTATTAATAAATTAATTAAAGTATAAAGTGATATGAATTTGAAAGGAAAATACTGGGCCCTCAAGGGTAGCGCTAAGGTTTTATAGTCATTTTAGAGTAACCTTAGGATAGCTGTAGGGAAATTCTTAGTAACTTTAAATTCTTTATTAATATTTTCATATGCATGTAATTTTTGTAGACTCTCACTGAGAGCTCTTCTTGCTTCGTTTTGCTATGTGGTTGCATGTGCTCAAGGAGAGCAGGTAACTCAAGGTTTTTTCATGTGTGTGCAAGTTGTGTTTTTGATAATGAATCCATATAATCATAAATTTAATTGTAGAAAATTTATATGTTACTTAAATCCTATCAAGCATGCTTGTAGCTCGGCTATATATTATTAGTATTTTTTTTCAAGCATGCTTGTAAATGAAGATTAATAAATACAAATGACATGTATTATTTAAGAGTGGTTAATTTCTTTCAAGCATGCTTGTACATTGAGTTGATTAAATGAGATAAGTCTACTCCTTTTCAAGCATGCTTGTACATGATGTAATTATTATTTATGTGTAGTATGCATTGAGGGATGGGTTGAAGAGGAGGTGATGATGTTAATACATATATGATTCAATAACCACGTTATTTGCCTCCACTACGCACACAATGGTTGGCCTTTTTCAAAGCCTCATTCCTCAATACTTACCTGGCCGGCTTTGTAAAGAAGGAATGTGAGACAGTGACACCTCCTGGTTGGGGTTTTTCAAGGAGGGAAGCCATAATCTAAGCTTGGGCTCTATACTTTTGGCTAGGTACATCTCAAACATTAGAGAAACTTGGTTAGTCCAGTGTGTGGGTCAAATTGTATATAAGTCTATGGTTCCATTCAGTGAATTAAGGATGGATGGAGTAATAAGGGAGATTTTTGGTATTGTATATTGACATGTTATGAGCTATTTCCTGTGAAATTCGTATGTTATAACTAAATGATGCTTATGAGCTCACTTGTATATTGATTGTATAATTGTGTGATTGAAGTTTGTGCATGTATGATTTAACTTTGGCCTACTGAGATGTTAGTGCTCGCCCCTTCTTTAACATTTTCCAAGTGGGGGCCTGAGTAAGAATTAAGGGAAGGCACTGGAGGAGTGAGCCTTTGGCTCTTGTACTCCTTGCAGCGCATGCAGGATTATATTTACTTTTTGCCATAACTATAGGACCTTTTGTTATTTTTAGACCATATTTCTTTCGTCCTATTTGATTTTAATTATTGGACGGTAGTCCACCATAAACTAGCTTAGATTAAGATTTCTAACATTTAGTTATATGTTAAATTATGATGTCACAAAAAAAATTATGCTTTGAATTAAATAAAGTGGGTGCAGCCTTTGTTCTTCGATAACTGTTTGCTAAGTGCCTAGATAGTAGGACAGGGTGTTACACATGCCAAGTTACATATTCATTGTGAAATATGCCCAAGCCAGGATTTGAGCCCTTAACCTCCACCTCTCAAGTCTTAAGTCCTTTTTTTTGCCAGTTGATCTGAAATACACTTGCAGTTACTATATGCAAAATTAAATATATATTATTTAACTACATACACATATATCAAATAATATATTATTAGAAATATATGAATATATATTTTATTTTATTTTCATTTATTAATATGATAAAATAATTTGTATGAGTGTATAAATATATATATATATATATATATTTTAATAAAATATTATTTTTGTTGTAGAAAATATTATTTTTGTTAGGAATATGAACTTAAAATGAAATAATATTAAATAATTTTCTTATAAACATTTTAACCAATTTTTAAATTTTATTTTATTTTTCAAATGAAAATAATTAAGTATATAATTTATTTATAAGTATTTATTATATTAGTTTACCTTAAATATCTTCTACTTTTTTCCATATTTTTCTTAAAAATTAATAATTAAATGATTAAAATTTTATCTTCTCCCAAGTTAAATGCTTCCCCTTATTTTATTAAAAATAAATTTTATCTATAATTTTTTAATTATATTAAAAGATATTTTAATAAAAATTTTATTTTAATCATATAAATTTTGTTAATAGTCATTTTGAACAATTATTTTTTATTATCTTTGAGATAAGAAATAGGTGGACATGTGATAAATTAGAAGTAGATGCTAAAAAAATCTAAATTAAAAATCTAAGTGGATATTTTATAATCAAAATAGAAAGAATCTTGTCTTGACTCGATCTAGATTATTTAGACTTCCATTAAAGTCTTTTTACTAGAGTTAATCTCAAGATAATAGGAAATACTTTTCAAAAAATTTACAATTTAAAATAAATGAACTTTAATAAGTTTATATATAATTTCATCCATAATTCAAATATTAACATAAATTAAACAATCAAGTTTACAATTCTCATCAAATAATAATCCCAATAAATTTAAGATTAACAATTAAACAATTTGAGTAATGTGAAGAATAAGAACCAGATGAGAAAACACTACCACAGAAAACACCCATACTTGATTTTTATTTTTGTTAATACTTGATGATTTATAACGGTCAAGTAACATTGGGACATATATTACAGCCAATTTCACTTGACGATTAAAAATTGTCAAGTATTCTCCACCTATTTTATTTGTTGCTCATTTTAAATAACTATCAAATATGGAGAATGTTATTTAACTTATCTTGTGGTAGTGAAAAGTAAAGTTCAGCAAACAAAATAGACAACATGTGTTTACCAAGCTAAGCATCAAGTGCGCAATATGTCAAGTAGTTTGCAATGCTATTTGCATTTTATAACATCTATACAACTTTAACATTTCAATGCCATTTATGTATATCTATGTAAGTAAGTATTTATGTACAACTTAGCTTGATTATAATTTGAAGAAATTTTTTTGAAATTATTCATAAAAAAATATAAAAATAATTCTTTTATAATTTATATATTACTTAGCTTGATTATGTATACTAACTTAATAAGATCATTATTAAAAAATAATCCAAAAGAAATGTTTTAAATGTAATTATTAAAATAATATCATCATTAAAATACTAGCTTAACAAGTTCATTATTTTTAAAAGTAATCATTAGTGATCTTATATATAATTTATTTATCATTCTATATATAAATACTGGCAACAAATTTTTCTTTTAAAAATAATTATGTATATTAATTTTTATAATTTTTTTAATTTTTGAAATTATTTTAATTTTTTAATTATTTTTTATGAAAATACTTTTGTTCGACAATAGCTTGTCACCACTAAAGTAATTACATATATTATTTTTAATTTTTAATTATTTTTATGAAAGTGCTTTTGGCGGTGATAGTTTGTCGCCACTACAAGTAATTACATTACTTATTTTTAATTTTTTTAATTATTTTTATGAAAATAACTTTTGGCTGCAACAAAGTATCACCTCTAAAAATAATTACATAAATTATTTTAAATAACAACTAATTTTTTATCAATCCTTGTTTGTGAGTGACATTCTTCAACGATCCTCATGTTTGAAGTTCCCTTTTTATTTTGACTTCATTATTTCATTTATGGTCAGGTTTGCAAGCATTGAAAAGAAGTTTGCATAGATACATTGTTCCTTCAATTATATTGTACCGATTTTTAATTTTAAATGAAATAAATTTCTCCCTCAATTGATATTTTATTTAATTCAATTGTTAACAATTCTATAGCATTTGAAGAGTGATAGTTTATCGAAATAATTTTTTTTCTACAGAGTAAAAGTTTGATTTTATTTTATTTTAAATTTAAATTATAAAAAACTTTTGTGTCATTTCTTGTAATATTCTTGTGCCCTTGCTTATAATTTTCTTTGTGGTTTTTGTCAATTTTATCTTTTGATCAGATTTTATCTTCTTGGGTTGGAAAAAACAGAGCATTTTGCGTCCTCCTTCTTCTTTACCGACATCTTGCTCCTCTTCTCTCCTCACCGTCGTATTCCTCCCTCACTGTCGGACTGCTCTCGTTACTGTCACTCTTCTCCTCTGCTTGCCGAACCTCGCTGTTCCTGCTCGTCTCATTGCCACTGTGAGCTTGCTGTGATTCCTGTTACGGCTTCACGATCCTCTGTTTCTTTCTCTCCTCGATGCTGGTGTGGTGTGCGTGCGTAACCAAGGAGTTTGCGTCTTGAATGTTGTTCCTTTCGTCTTCCTCCAGTGGTCTGCGTGCTTAAGAAGTGACTTTCTGATCAATTATTAATCGAATATTTATTCTAAACATTTTTGTTGGTTAAATAGTATGATTTATGTTATGGTTACAAAAATAGTGATTCAAGCATGAAGAAATTGAAAAGAAAATTTGATGGTTGAATATTATATTTTGAAAAGAATGATTTTCAGTAAATGTTTCAATTCCATGCATGCTTGATTTTGATTAGGGGGACTGATTTCATTATGCTAAATGCTAGTGACAGTTTCGTTATCCCTTGGCACTCCATGGTACACCTAGCTAGCTGGGTGCTCAGGAGTTACTAGCCTTGTGCGACAGTCAACGCACATGAAATGGAGGGATGATTATTCGTGAATATAGTACTCACGCTTGTTTTCATGGCTTCAAGCTGCGTTTGTTAATTACTTACCCTTGTGGACTGTATCCATGCTTGTTAATTGTTCTGATAAAGTGTCACTAAAAAGTGAATTTTTAGAAACTTATTATTTTTAAATTTATTCTATTAAACAAATTGTTTTTTGATCATATATGATTTTATATGGTAAATTCTCTCCTAGGTTAGAGTTAAAATTTATTGTTTTATATTAGTTATTTACAAACATTTTTCTTGATTATATCATTATTCAGATTTCTTTTATATAATTTTATGAGTGGTATGGTTCTTGATACTCTATAAAATTCCAAAATTATTGCTTTATTTCATAATTATATTGTTGAGCAACTTTGTCATTTATTGCTAGTTAAAATATATGTTTTACTTTTTTGTTGATTTGTTTTAAATTAAACTTATTAATTACACTTTTACATGTTTTATCTATAATTTTAATTGGGATGCTACTCACTAGAAAATTTTCTTTGATCTCAAATATTGAAGTTGACCTTGCATCTCTTACTGATCATTGAGGGGTTCTATTACTTTTTCAGATAGCAAAAGCACATGTTAGTCATTTTGTTGATGCAAATATATATTGTATTATGCAAATTGTAATTTAGTATTCCACGTATACCTTAGTTAGATCCTAGACTTTATTTGTTATTGTGAAATCTATTGGTGTGGAACTAAGCACTTTTCTGATTTGGTTGACAGGTTTTGCTACTGTAGAAATTTTGGAAGAACTTAATTATAGGAGAGACTCTGTCAAAATTTCTACAGAATGTTTAAAAGTTTACCAACTTTATAATTCTATATATATTAGAGACTTTTTTGACTAGTACGGATTATTTATCAATATTTTATCTTAATATTTGATTGATTAAGGCTTATAAAATGTAGTTTATCTCACATTCTATGCTGGTCATAACTTAGTACTAGGGTGTGATGTAGCCTATATCACAAAATATGCTATCTCCACAACATCAAAAGCTAAATGCACACAACTCGTGGATAATTCATAGAATAACATAAGAGTATGTAACAAAAACAAAGATATAGAGACAAATAAGGCAGTGTTTGGTTGGAGAAGTTGGAGGGAAGAAGGGAAAGGGTTGTTACACAAGGACTAAAATAAACCCTACTATACTCTCCTCTCACTTCCAACACACTCCTATAATAAAATTAATTTTTATATAATGTGAAAATATAACTATGTTTTTATCATTGAATTCTGGACCAAAAAAAACTCTAAAGTAAAACTTTTTCTAACAAGATGATATATTAAAATTCATCAAACGATCTGCATATTAAAAAATGATCATAAATAAGTTAAGTGGTACTCAACAATTAGAAAAATGATAAATTATGATATGAACAATTTTTTATAAAAGAAGAAAAAAAACTAGGAAAAGAATTGAAATGATATAATGTCAATTTAGAATTAGCTCGCTCCCTCTCCTAAGTCCTAAACCAAACAAGAATTTTCCTCCCCTTCATATCAACCAAATAATAAGTTCAGCCTATTAGAGTGCTTTTGACATAAGCTCTCCTATGGGCCTTAATTTTTCTTTTTAATTTTATTTTAATAATAGTATGTTTTAACTATTTTTTGATTTTTTTTTATGTGACCTAGTGGAGTGCTTCTTGTAAAAGATATCCCTTATATCAGAGCCCTTTTTGACAAAAGTGCTTTGATATGTTCTACCTCAATATTTTAAAAACATGATTATTTTACAAAAGTGCTTTAAAAACATGATTCTAATAGATATAAAAAAATATTATATAAAGAGATTATTTTATGCTATTGTAATGTTATGTTTTATACATTTTTTAATATTTAATTTTATTAACTTATACCATTAATATAATTTAATAGATATCTAAAATTATTTTTTTATAAAAATTTTAATATTTATTTTAAGTATAAATTAGCCCCATTGATGTATTTTATGCTATTGTAATGTTATGCACATTTCATACTCATAATTCTCATTTTTCCTTTGTATTCTTGCAAAACAAAAGTTTAATGTGCTGGAGATAAGGAGTGCTTGGATAGGAGCTACCATTCAAGATGCTTGGAGACCGTATAAATGTGCATCTAAACAAAATATTATACAAAGTATGAAACTATGATTGAAAGATTGAAAAACTCTCCATGAGATGTGCTGGATCATTTTGGAAAAAGATTGAAAGCTCTTGATATTTCTATTTTTGTTATTCATATTAATTTAAAGTTTTGAAAATTACATTGAAGTGAGATAACTTTTTTATCAAAATAAAAAAAACCTGGACTGGAATTTTTAGTCTGACATGCATATAGATAAAAAAAAAATATTTCATATGTCTGGCATCATTTGAATCAGATAAATCAATATTTTATTCTAATTTTAAATAGATTTCAGGAAATCCAATTTTATAGTACAAGTTTGGATTTGGCAATGGAGTTCATAATTTGTATCCTGTCCCGGCTAGCTCCCCCATATTCATAGCATCACATACTATATAAATTCACAAATGTATCAAGAATAACATTCAGACTTCGGATTGAACTGTTTATTTTTCAAACGTATCTATCAATGACTACATAGAATCCTTGGAAAGCCCAGAACTTTCAACACTTACAGTGGAATAACATTTAATATTTGCAGCATTTAGTTTTTATAATCTATATTGATATTTTTCCCTTTTCTTTTTTTTTGGGCCACTTTTCTTTTTTACGGAGGCACATTTCTCATAAAACGCATGATATTTTTCTAATAATATATAACAGTAAATAACCCAAGGTTCTTTAAGTGTTGGAAAATCTTATTTAGCTGGATAAAAATAACCATTTTATTTTAAAAGACAAAACTAACCTTCCACTTCTACCATCTATCTCCATTCACTATTCAGGAGCTGGATATGGACCTATTTTGAATGATCAAAATTTTAAAATTTTTTTCTTTCAACTTTTAATTAATAAATTTAATTTTTGAAAAGTCAGATATTTTTTAGCAACATGTAAATATGATAATTAAATTAAGTAGATTATTTTTATTTTCATTTTCCATGTACTAAAATAATAAAATACTAACATCACATGAATAAGTTAAATTAAATTTGGACAATCAAGATTATGGAAATAAAATCCAATATGGTAAATTATCTCTTTCTTGCCGTCAACATACTTACCTTACAAAGAATCTCTCTTCACAAAACCTCTCAAGTGATATCAAACAATTTGATAAATTATTTTAGATAGCATTTGGATTAACTACTAGAAAAATTAAAATCAGTGGCAGAAATTTTGTGACAGAATGAAATCTGTCACTAGTTACATAAATTATTGACTCGCAATAAAGGATATAGTCACATGTTGATCAAATTTTATAAATTTAATGACCAATTTATATCTATTACTAATTTCCATCACTAAATCTTTATATTAATGAAAAATTAGTGATGAATATTTTTAATTAAAAATTTATAAGATGTGCTCAAATATTTTACAAAATTAAAAATTGATAATATACAAAGAGAGATTCACATGAAAAATATTCAAAATGAAAAAATTAAATAATTCCATAAATATTTTTTCTCTTACTGTAAGTAAAATATAATATAAAATGATCTAGAAAACATAACAAATAAATTCTTATTTTATTATGTAAATTTAAATTATAACACATAATATAAAATTATATAAAAAATATTTATTTTCACAATATATATCAATTGATATTAAATAATTATTTATTTTTGAATATGTGAAGTTACTGTTGTAAAAAGTTAGAGTTAGAGTTATAAATTACTGATAAAATAGTTGTAAATTATTCAAGTTATGCAATGTATATATGTTTAATATGGACATTATTATCTTTTTTTATCCCAATTTTAATTTATACTCAGGTCCCAAGGGAGCTAGTTGTAGTTTCTGAATTTTGTGAGACTTATTTATAATAAGTCTACTTCATGGGACTTATATGTAATTTTTTCTTTTATTATAGGTTCGAAAAAATTTTTATACAGCTTCAATTAATTACCAAATTACCCTCATTGAAGATAAAAATATTAGACTAAAGTATATTTTTAGTCCTTTAATTTTATATAAGGTTTCAATATCCTCTAATTTTGTAAAATATCTTTTTGGTCCTTTATTCCTAGCATCTTTAGTTTCAAATGATTATTTTTTTTATCAATCATTGGTATTTTGAAAAAATTAAACTTCATATGTCAACACTTGAGAATATTTTTTCAATATTTAAAAGTTCAATGTAAAAAATTATTGGGATAAAACTAATAGTGTTAGGGTTAAAGGATTAAAAGGACACTATATAAAGTTAAGGTAAAATAAAATGTTGTATAAAGTTAAAGGATTAAATATATACTTTAACCAAAATATTATTATTTCTCATGCCAGATATTTCCTTCCCATTTCATTTCTTCTTGCGGGCATCTTGAAAAAAAAAAACAATAGTTAAGAAGTAGAGCTAGATTGATCCTAAAAAATTTCAAACCTCCCTTCCTCTCTTACCTTTGTCTTTATCTTCCCTCCCCTATTGTCATTGCAGATTTCTATTTTGGGCATGGAGATTCATCTCCCTCTTCCCTGTTGCATGATGCTGCTAAGAGTATGCGTGAGGTTTGAGCTTCAATTCTATTTCCTTCTTAATGCCGTATTCTTCTTCTCCTCTTTGGACTTCTTGTTACTGGTTTGATCAGAGGCGGGTTCTTCCCTCTTCATTTGCATCGATAGCATTGAAATCCTTCTCTCTGTCTTTGTTGACATCATTCATGGTGTAAGTGTGGATCTCATTCTCCTTTCTTCTTCCCTGGTTATCTTGTGTGGGTGTGTGTGTGTTTGTGTAAGCTTTCTTTTCTTACTTGTTTAGTTGAGTGCATGTTGTTTTGGTTGAATTTTATTGTGCTTAAATTTGATTATTGATGGATGTTGAGTTTGAAAAGTAGGATAAATGTAAATATTGGTATTTGGAAATTATTGAGTATGATTTGAAGGTTAGGACGCTTGAGTGAATGGTTGTAAATTGATGCACTTAAGGTGTTTGATAAAATGAGTGATAGAAGAATTTTTGGTTCAAAAGAGTGGTCAAGTGTGGGGGGGTGTGTATGTTGATGCCATAGATTGGTGTTCCAAACAATATGAATTGATTGATAACTTGGATATCGTATTGTCATTAAAATGGCCGTTAATGCTAGTCATTCCTATCAGTTTATAAGCGAAGTTCTATGTCTTAATAGTGCTGATAAAAAAATCTAAGATTTATAGTATAAGTCATTTACAAATTCCTATCACACAAGATGCATTGGCAAGTGCATATCAAATTATGAGTTACTTCTTATTAGATCTAGAGCTAGCTAAGTATACAAATCTCATTCCCATCATCGATGATAATAGTAGGATTATGGATGTTATAGCTTCTTTCTAGATAACCTTAAGGATTACTTGCATAGTATAATGATAGATATAAATCTATGTAATATAATATGTTCTCATCTCACTCGAAAAATCAAGCAACTCTTTATGCCTTTAACACTTTGATTAAAGTTTAATAAGTCGTATGTGTTAAAGAAGAGTTGGCAAGACAAGTTAAAATATCATCAAAATATTTAGATGAGATTTAAGGACAAAAGAGCTTAGATTTACAGCTTGGACACTAATGCCCAAGAGGTGTTAGTATAATATCTGTTAGAAGAAATTTTGAATTATAGTGGTAAAAATATGTGTGACTCAAGTCTATATCTATAGCTTATAAAAAGCTATTTGGAGAATGTGTGACTCAAATCTTGAAGGGATGGTAGAAAAAAGTTATTTAATTACTGAAACATAATACAATTTAAGTGGGTTTTCCTTTAATAACAAGATATGTTTTCCAAAATATAAAAGGAAAACATAACTTTAAGTTCTTATACTTTACTCGCATTTTGCTATAGATTCTTGTACTTTTTTTGGTGTTCTAAGCCCCTACACTTTTATTTTTTTAGGTTTTATGTCCCTAAATGAACAAAGTGTAAGGACCTTAGAGGCACCTAGAATACTGAAACATAAAAGTGTAGAGGCTTAGAATACTAAAAAAACTTATAGCAAAACACTAGCAAAGTGCAAGGACCTAAAGTTATATTTTCCTAAATATAAACAAACAACATATAGAGAAGAATAAGAAAAATGTAGGGCTCCCATTGATTAATTTAGAAAACATTTCTTACAAAATCAAATCCAAATTGAATATAATTACTTGAAGAAAATTAATGGACTTTAAGGTATTAAAATTCAAACCCATAATGTTAAAAGAGAAAAGAAACTACATGAAGAAATCCAAAAGTCATATAATCAAGAAAATGTCAAATACTTTGTATATTATTACAGCACACATGGAGTCACTCCAATTTACAAGATTACTTGTTCCAAAAAAGAAATCTAAGGGCTAAAGAAATAATAGCTAAAATTTGATTTAACTATTATTCAACTAGAAGGACCCCTAACATTTTCTTCGAATGAAGCCTTGAGTTTTTTCAATGGTATAACAACATTAGTCATAGTAAGTCATGCCTCAGGTAAATTAATGCAACAACTTAATGCTAACTCAAAAACGATAATATATGTGGTAATGTATTATTAGTATTTTGATTTTCTTTTTGCAGCAAATTGGCATCTATAATGCTGATAATTCAATGTCATGTTGATTTTCTCACCCAATCTTTCAAACTTAATCCTTGAACAAATCTCATTTGTCAGCTTCTTCCTTGTAAAGATTTCCATTAGCAAAATACCATAACTATACACGTCTCTTTTAATAGAAACAACTCCTTTCTATCTATACTTTGTTATGCCAATTCAAACAATTAGTATAAAAGTCATGATGTCAAAAACATAATGCAAGGTGTAGTTAAAACTTTTTTTTGTATCGTGAATTCAAATATTTACACATGAAGACATACAAATCAAATAAATAAAATTTTATAAGGCATAACAAACAAAAGAACATATAAATAAATCAAAAAAATATTATTAAACCATCACTTGGTGCCATATAGCCAATTGTAGCCAAAGTTTTGGTATAAATTTGTCCTTCACCAAACAATTTAGCAATACCACAAACATGCTTGGTTTCACATCATAGTGAACAACTAGTGTCGAAGAACCATAATGAAGATACTCCAAAGTAGTTGCCACATCAATCATTATGTTCAACCTTTGCAACACATTTAAATAATAGTTATGAGAGTATAACCATTTGTCTAGACTCCCATTTTCCATGAATTCCATTATTAGAGATTTGAAATGATTATTTGAGCAACAACTGATAACCTTAATGAGATTGCAATGGTGTAAATTGCACATGGCAACACATTCAATATCAAAGTTTCTTAATGCTTCTTCCATTTCTAACTTAAATACTTTGATAGCAACTATTTTTTGAGTTTGAAAGAGTTGCTTTGTATACTAATTCAAAACTTCCAGAGCCCAGAAGATTAGTCTTATCAAATCCATTTGCTCCTTGCCAAAGCTCATAATAGGATATCCTAGTTGGTGTGTCAAAATTCATTGAATCCCTATTGGTTGAATCATTAACATGATCTCTCTTTACTTTAAAAAGACAATGCCTAGAACAACCAAAATGACAGCCATGCATATGATAGGCAATGAGCACTTTATCAATAGCTTCAATTTATTTAACATGTGCTTCTATTCCTTTCCTACATGGGTGAACTTGTAATTGTGACTTCCCACAAAGAACATTATTCATCATAAAAGGTTCAGCAGTGAAATTTTGAAAAGGCCCCCCACTTGGAATTTCTCCGTGCAATAAATTATAAGAAACATTAATGTGTTGAAGATGGATTAATAACTCTAAGGATTTTGGAATCACACTAGACAAATAATTATGGCAAAGATTTCATACTTATCATGCTACCAAGCGATTCAAGAATATTCCCTTGTAATTTGTTTTGGGCCAAAGATAGGGTTTGCAAAGTTTGTAGGCTACCCATAGTTGTAGGGATGCTTCTTAAAATTTGATTTCTTGACAAATTCAATAGTATAATTGTCTCAAGTTTGATACCTTTACTAAAATTATTCTACTCAATGCATTGGAGGATATGTCTAAGACTAATATATCTTCGAGACTCAAAGAGAAGAGGGTATATGAGAAATGAATTTGTTATAGCCAAAATTCAACTTCCATAGAGAAGTATTCCTGAAGCATCTTGGAATCGCTCCTGAAAACATATTGTTGGCAAGATGCAACTCACTTAGACTTTTGATAGGATTTAGTCGCTTATCCTTAAATTTAAACTAAAGCTAACCTTAATGCAATAAGGGTCAACCCTAGGTCATCTCCTAAGGAATGGTCTTAGTTTAATTAAAAGTTATCTAGTGGAATAAATCACTCAAACTTGTAGGAATTTAGTTACCTAATTATCTAAACTAATTACCTAATGTGCAAGTAAATAAAATGCTAAATGAAATGAACTTCTCTTTTCACAAGAGTGGAACCCTTGAGATTAGTTGATTTTGGACTTATTATCTTATCATAATTAGGCTAAGTTTAGCTTTCCTTTCCTCTTGGCTAAAGCTGTCATGACTTAAGAAAATTATCCAAAGCTAATTAACCTAATTAGCTAACTTCCCTAGGTCTTAGATTAAAGTCCTTAGTTCAATTAACTAATTGGTGTAAAAATTAGCCAAGTGAATCACTCAAAACTCTCCCTCAAATGCCACGGCCAAGACAAAAATCAAGTAACCACGAGATTATGTCAAGCTACTCAACAACTCAAGCATTAATATCACAAGATTATGCATATTAACACATTTAATTCACTAATGAAAAAACACAAGATTATGTGCCAAACAATGAATGGCCAAATTCAGTCATGGCTGTCCAAGGAAGAAATTAAATGAAACAATCTCTCTCTTTACATCACATCAAATTCAAATTAGAATTTACAAGCTATAATGATTAAACCCTAGATTAAGGAATCTAGCCATCTAGTGAAAAGAAAAGATGATAGGAAACAAAAGAACTTAGCCAATTTAAAGCTCAAGACTCATCCTCCATCTTCATCTCTCTAGGATTCCACCGAAGAAATTAGCCAATCTTCATCATATTCAAGAATCCTAGTAATTGCTTGTGAAGGCCAAACTCCACAGCTCTTGAATGATGGAAATAAGCTTCAATCCTTATGAAAGTAGGAGGGTTAGGACGAACTTAAGGAGAGGAGAATAATGGTGTGATTTTTGTGGAGGTTTGGTTGTTGAAAATAAGGTTGGGTGCTGGAAAATGAAGAACAAAAGAAAGAAAATGAAGAACACTATAAACAAGTGAGAGAAAATGAAGGAGATGAATGAAATGAGGTGTGGAATTGAAATGAAGGGTGAATGGCATGCTCCTTCTTGTTTACCATTAGCTAAAGGCTTAATTAAAAATAAGAAAAGAAATTAAAATGGAAATGGAGCCTTGTCACACTTGCAAGGTGGCAACCTCCTATTGGTTTGTAGATGATTTCAATGTGTGTGTAATTTGCTCATGTGTCATCCACATCATTTAAGCTAATTTAATCTCCTAAAAATAGCATAAATCATGTGAAAATTCTCAGCCATTAACCTCAACTTCAATTGCCCAATTGATGCATAAGTCACATGCCACTTATGTCACATAAATCACATAATTCAATTAAATAACATGTGAAATAATAAAATTTAATTAATATCTAGAAATTCATAATTAGAAGAGAGAATTTATTAGATTAACCAATTCTAGACTACATAAAATTATATAAAATGTTTTATATAAAGGCAAACTGAAAACTAGGTCAAACTAAGACACTTAAGAAAATGTTGACTTTTTATTTAATTACTCTCAAACTAAAATGAATTTTAAAAATATAATTTTACTACTCATAAATGGACATAAAATTAACTTTTTCAAATTTTCTTGTACATTTTCTCAAAAGTTCATTTTTAGACCAAAATGCCCCTAATGCAGTAAACCTAAAACTCAGGACAAAATTCCAAATCTAATACAATGTGTGTACTATAAGGTGATAAAAAATTAATAAAATGGTCCTAATTGAAAATAAAAGTGTGTAACAAATTTATTCTATCAATTCTCCCACACTTATCTTTTGCACTCCGGGCAAAATCAAGTAAAAAATGTCCCAAAAGAAACACTAAAACAAAGAAACAATGCTTAAAGTACCAAATTACTAGCTCAAGAACTTCTACAAATTATCTATCAATGTGACAATGATTAAGAAAGAATTATGCACATTACAAATAAACCCTTGCGAAGAATCAATGTCAAAGAATAAGCCTCTCTAGGTTAAGTGTTTGCTCTCATCACTCAAAGTGTATAGGTATTCAATTCACTCAAAATTCCCTAAGATAAAAAACCTACCATAAGTTTGTAACCCTATACATTTTCACCACTAAATAGCACTTGCAATCAAGAATCAAGTGGACTTTATTAGTTTGCAAGGTGAGTAATGAAAGGACGTTTAAGAAATGCATGTAAGGAAAAAAAAATGGGTTAGCATCAAGATAATGCTAAAGTCAAGATATACCCCTTAATATGAAAAGATTGAATGGACACCTTAACATAACGAGGATGGAAAGAACTATAAGAAATAATGAAACAATGAAATTAAATAAGTTGGCAACTTTTATTCTTGTCTTTCTTTTCTTTTTCTCCTTCTTTTCATTTCTTTTTCTAGAAACTTTGTTGCTTTAATTTTCATTGTGTGTATTATATATTTTAATCTTCTCTACCTTTTTTTTTTTGGTTGCCCCTAACTCTTGGAAAACAATGGAAATAATGGATATAATGGTGTAACAATAAAGGATAAAGAGTAATGGATAGAAAAATGGCAATAGATATCTATTCACTTGATCTAGGACATGCAATGAATATTAAAAAGATATATAAAAGTGTAACATGCATCCCTTAAGGAAAATAGGGTGATATTTTTGGAAAGAATCAACCAAAAGCTCAAAGTAGCTAACAAAGGATAATCAATAATAATGGGTTGGCTATTTGGCTCTTGGCTATTTTTTATATGATGCCATCTTTCATCTCTTACCAAACAAGTGCAAGACATGTGGTCTTAATTAAAAAGTGAAACAATTCTAGAGGGTAACATCACTAAGGAATTAATCACACATGAGTGTTTGGCCTCTTCCATGAAAGGGTAATGTGCTACTCTAATTCATTAATTCAAGGTAAAAGAGTGTTCATTTTACACCTATTCAATCCTAAAAATTACCACATCTTAAGCATCAAAATATCCATTCAAAGAGCTAGGTTATTAAGTAACCTCAAACAAAATAAAACAAACCATTTTTTTTTTCAATTTTTGATTTTTTTTTCAAAAGCTAAAGTAAAACAAAACAACAAAATACTTATTTCTCCCCCCACAGTTAAATCATGCATTGTCCTCAATGTATATATATAGACTAGTGATAAACAAAACGAGATCAATAATGAATGCATAATAAAAGTATGGTGCAGATTTTTTTTCCAAACACAAACAAATAAAAGGAAATAAACCAACCAAAAAGAATGAAATTCTACCTTTACTAGGTCATCTCCCCACACTTGAACTATACCTATCATCAAATATATTAATCAAAGTAAGGTAAAAACTCAAGGTTAGAGAGATACAACCTTATCATGGTGGCTCAAAATAGGTGGTGGAATCTCTAATGATGAAATTGAGATCCTTCCACAAGCACGATTGAAAAATTCTCCTTTGAAGCCATCCGGAGGCTTAGGCTCAATTGGCAAAGATCTTAAAATATAAGCAATAAAGCATTGACCTTGCATAAAAGAAAAATCAAACAACTCAATCTATGGATTTAAATCTTGTATGAATGAATAAAACACCATTAATGAAATGAAATGAAATAATAAAGTTTAAAGAAAACAAATCCCTTCCTTTGTCCGATGCAAGATCACATGAAGATCTATTTTGATGAGTCAAGAACAAGATCTTTAATTATGTGAGGAAATCTTGAAATTCAAAAGCTTGAACTTGTTGAGTTCCTTCTTGAATGTCTTAGCCTCTTCACCTCAATGACAAATCCATCAAGGTCATCA
>NW_026556271.1:0-38698 GCF_029017545.1 Prosopis cineraria | reverse complement strand
TGAATTGGTTGAAAGAGCTGTCATGTCCCACATCAAAAAGACTTGGAGAGGGTCTTAACTATATAAGTGAGTGCGCTACATGTCTTAATGAATTAACCTTTAGGGGAGAGCGTAATGGCCCCGGCTGTGACATCCCTCTAGCCTTTATTTTATCACTTCCCACTTCCTCCTTTTTTTCAATCTTTTATTGAGTTGATTTTGAACCATCAGGTCCTTCCACCTATTGGAATTTCAATACTAAAGAACGGTTGAGCAGATTTTTTCATTTTTTAAATTTTTTTTTTACAATTGTTTTGTGATTTCTCATTAGTCCGACTTGTACTTGAAACCTTATTAATTAACCTTGTAATTATAATGCTCTTTCCTGTCCTATATATATATATATATATATTATGAGTCACATTTTAACTACTCACTCTGTCTCAATTTATGTAAAAATATTTTAAATAAATCACAATGTTAATAAATTTATTAAATACACTTTATAAATAATTGGTAAAAACAGATACACTTTACACATGTAGTTTTGTAAAAGCAAAAATATAATATATAAGCATTTTTAAAATGTAATTTTCATTTAATATTTCATTTGTGAAAGAATACTTAAGAGAGAAAATAAATGAGAATAATACTATTGAAAAATTATTATTAAAAATATTGTTTTTGTCAAATCTTATATTTTGAAATATCAATTTTTTCCTAAAATTTTTTATAATTTGAAGTGAAGGTAGTATTTTTACTGTAAGGAAAAACTATGATGGGGTCCATGTTTCTGTCTGTCAATTTGGTCGAGGTCCTTGGAGTTCATTTTTCAGAGTATGGATCCTTGTAGTTTAAAACGTCAAGCTTTGGGTCCTTTTGTGTGTGTGTGTACAAAGCTAACCAAGAACTGGCGAGAGCGAAATAAACCAGGAGAGATCGAGCTATAAAACCTCAAATATAATCACACACGTGAACTCTTTTTCAGTACTGATTAAGTAGAAAGAGTCGTTCGAAACGATTATTCAGCACAAGCACTTCAATATAATACATATGATGGGTGAATATTACTGAATGTCACCAGAGGCAGTAAACCCCCCCTGGATCTTGGCTCCAGTGCCATGGCCCTTGAAGGTTCCGTCTTGCTTGAGATCGCCTTGAATGGAGTGGGTGCCGGAATTAGTGTGATGACGAGTCGGAGCTGGTGGCGGAGCAGGATAGTAACCGCCGTACTGTGGGGTGGCTGCTGGCGGCTGAGCCTGAGCTCCGATGCTAACTGCAAGACCTGCAACACCGTGAACAACGCCTGCCATTGATGATCGAGGCTACAACTATTCAATAAGCTTAGCTTCTCAGTTTCTTTTGTTTTCTTTTCATCAGCTTGCTCTGGTTCCCTTTTATAGAATGGTGTCATGACAGCGTCTGGTTTTCATTGCTCATCAAGTGATGAGCACCATGGTGCTGATATGGTGATTGAGATAATTTCAGTTATCGACATGGAATCTAATGCTGATTGGAAGTGAGTCCATTATATTATTATCATCATTATTATTATCATCAGTACTATTATATTCCATGGCCAGGAATCAGAATCTGTGTCCTTGACGGATGAGGATGAAACTTGTGTCGTGGGACGTGGGCAAGGAATTAGAATCAGGACTGTCAAGCTGATATGAAAAGAACAATCGGATTTTTATATAAGAACAAAGTAAAACGGCACCGTCGTAAAAGGCATAATTCGGCTACATTGTCTGTATTCGCATTTAATCTTTTGAAGTCTCCTCGGCCAAAAAAAAAAAAACATTTGAAGTCTTGCTTATTAAAATAAAATAGACAAGAGTTAATTGCATGCCGGATTTGGGTTTTCTGAATTTGAAGATGGTGAATTTGGGATTTGGATTTTGTGTATAGATATCTCAAATCATCTTATTTAATGAATAGCTACATCTACACTGTAGTATAATAGATGCATTTATACTTTACTATAAATAAATGAAATGACGAGTTAAAAAATGATTATACGAAGATAACATTTCAAGTTTTAAAAAATTTTTTTAAAGTCATATAAATTTTGGATTAAATATAGGATATAGAAAAGGTAGAGTTATGATTTGATATTTTTTTCATATCTTGTGATAACAGTTCTGACAACCGTTATTCATTAAATCAATGATCTTTATAATGTCACGTGCGAGGATTATCAAGTGAGAGAAGTTGAAACACTTACCTAAATCTGGATCCGTAATTTGATTGAATTTTATTAAATTTTAACACTGCAAAAATTTATTTTATTCTCTTTCTTAATTCAGTAAATTTATCCAACTTCACCAAATCCCGATCTAAATTTTTTGCATGCATGCACAAGTGCGTCCCAAAACGTACACATATTGGGTATCGGATTGGTAACATAAAAATCATTTTTCAACTATACACCTACACCTACATATACACGTGCTGATCTTTTTTAATTACTTAACAAAATGCTTACATATTTAATGCATTATGCGTTCGTTTATTTGTGTCTCAAATGTGTAGGTAGATTTCTTTCAAAATTGTGATCGATCTCTTCATCATAATTTTAAAATTTTTACAGAGGAGACAGAAGAAATGAAGAAGATGAAATTTTGCATTCTTGATAAGAGAAATTTTTGCACAAACCAATGCAACACGTCATCCATAGTCTAGTCATAAAAGCATGTTATGTTAACTTATATGTGTTATTATTTTTAATATTACTTAAGTTTGGAAATTTCTTTTTTGTATTTTCTCTCTCCATCATATCATTAGTCACATAATAAATTTATTTATAGCCACATGACATGGCATATTTTTATTGGTCCGTGCAAGAATTTCTCTTCTTGACAATTTGTTTATATTTTATATTCTTTTAATTTTATTTATAAAGCACTTCTAACATATTTTATCAAAATTAAGAAAAACTTTAAATTCATCATTCTATTTAAAAATTTAATAATTTTTTAATTTTGCATATATTAAATATACTTACATTAACAACATATCTTCTCCTTTCAATATTTTAAACGGAGTTCAAATGAGAAAATTTATAATAAAAATTTAATGAGATGGCTTATAAATAGAATAAAAATTTTTTCTTTTATTCTATAAATAGAACCAGAGGGAGTATATTTAATATAAAACCATAACTTAATTAATTCCTCGTTTTGCAAACCATAATATAATTACGTTAAAGAGAAAGTGGATAAAGAGTAATTCTCGAGATCATTAACATACCATGATATTTGTATTATATATATATATATATATATATATCTTTTTTTAAAAAAAAAAAAACAAGTCCATTTTATTGATATTCATTTTTCGCGCGTGCGCGTATATCAGAGCAAGATGTTATGGAACAGAGATTAAGGGCAATATGTGATTAATTTCAAAATATTGTTACATTACATGAACCATTTTTATTTAATGCACCAAGCGTTAGCAAAATCTAGTAATTAAGAAGAGGCGGATCTTCACTTAATGTCGCCGGAAGCAGTGAAAGCCACCCTGAATAGAAGCTCCAGTGCCATGGCCCTTGAAGGTGCCATCTTGTCTGGTGTTACCCACCTATGCTTGATGTTCCATAATTGTAATACTGGTTTAACCACCAAGGGCTCTGAGCGTCCTACCGGCGCCGGCACCGCCAGTGATTCAGGAATAACAGGAACCAGAAGAGGAGAGGGGCTGCCGCCGGAGTATCCCTGAGCATGAGCCCCAATGCCATGGCCTTTGTATTCACCATGTTGACTAGTGCTTCCATTGATGGTTTGAGAGCCACCGGCATAAATACCTGCCATATTGAATAAATTGGATCAATTAATAAAATCGCTTAAAATTGAAGCTGCGGATTTTTCTGTAGCTGGGTTGGCTAGTTCTGGAGCAATTTAAAGCTGGTGGTGACCATGCATTCTGGACTGTGGAAAGATTCAAAGTGATATATAAGAACGTCAATTATGAGCGGTGAGGGAAATTCCATATGTTTATCTCCATTAGTTGGTTACATACAAGAGTATCGTATTCTATCTGGCTAGCGGATGAAATTAGGAACGAATCAATAAATTATCAAATACTGAAATTTAAATATCCACTTACATGCCATGGATTATATATGTATATATATATAATTAATTCTTGATGAGGGAGTGGAATCCGATCCCCTAAGGTAAGAGTTGGGTAAAGTTTCCTGGTACAAGCTAAGTATTTTTTATTGCTGAATGATTGTGTGGATGGTGAAGAATATATATTATATAAAAGTGATTTATCTGTCATCCATCCATTCATACATACATATATATCTTGATATTTAACGTGTTGTCTCAGTCACGTGGCGCGATCTGCATGAATTTTGAAGGTCGTCTAATATTATTTTTTCTCTAATTTTTTCTTTTCATCATTGACCTTTACATAATGGTTCAGAATTGCTACTTTAGTTCACAAAATAAATTTTTAACAATAATATATTTTTTAACCCACTCTTAGCTGATATCAACACAGAACCGAATGGCTTATATCTATAATAAAATCATTCTTCTTTTCACCATCATGCACTTTGTTTAATTGGTTGGAACTATAAATCCTCTTGATAATCAGATATATCAAGTTCGAGTGATCTTGGCAATGCAATAATATTGGTAAATGCTTGGTGAGCTTGTCACTATTTTGATTTTACTTAACTCAATCCAAATTAGTTTGTATCACAATAAATCTTCCCGTTATAAAGTAAAATAGGTCTATGGTGCTTTATACCAATTTTTTTTTTTTTTTTTTTTGCGGAAGTCATGTCCATATGTTTCTCCATTGGAACATCTTGAAATAGTTCGTTAAAACCAATCAAAGAATTATGACCGAACGAAGGCTTGCTGGCTTTGCCCATGCTTGGCCTTTATATATATCGTGCAGAGTATTTTTTATTGTTGAACTATTGTTTGGATGGTGAAGAATATTATATAAAATTGATTGATATGTCATACATACACATACATGCTTACATACATACATACGTATTAGATTAACTACTAAATCACGGATTGATGGGAAAGGCATGCATCCATTTGTGAAAATATATATATTAGATAATGACCTTGTTCTTTTTTGTGAAATGCAGGATTAAAATCATGATTTGGATATATACTTAAATAGTTAAATGGTAATCAAATTAAAGGACCTTGTTCTCTTTTCCATTATCCATTATTTGTATGAATTGTACGTGGTATATAGACCAAGCATGCCATTTTATCCTTTCGGTGCTTGGAATTGGATTTGTCGAGCTCGCACACACACATATATCTGTGTGTGCCATCTTATCCTTTTCCGTGTTTTGGAAATTGTTGTGTTCTTTACTGAAATTTCTTTTATTTATAAATATATAATCGCGAAACAAAATTAAAATTCATAAAATTAAAAGAGGAGTCGCTAAACGGTGCGCAGAGTGTACGGCAACAATAAAATTAGAACCAGAATGGCGATTTTATGATGAAAGACAGGAGTGAACAAGTCTCAGCACTCTTATTGGTGTTCACATAGGACAGCCAGGTATTTAATTATTAGATGGGAAAGGCGTGAATGATTATCAGGCGATGGAGCCAGAGGCGGTAAAGCCACCCTGGATGGAGGCTCCGGTACCGTGACCCTTGAAGGTGCCGCTCTGCTCCGTCTTGCCGCGATGGACTGAGTGCCGGAGTTTCTGGTGGTGTTCCCCAGCCGCCGGTGCGGTGGCAGGAGGCTGAGGAGGATAACCACCGCCATATGGATAGTACTGATACTGATACTGATATGGTGCCTGAGCTCCTACACCAAGCCCTGCATATCCGTTCACGTTCAGACCTGCCATTCTTGATGATGATCCTCAAGTTTTCAACTTAATCGGTTTCTCTTTAATTTGCTTTCTTTGGCTTTACTAATTTCTATCCCTTTTATAGATGCACATATCGAAGGGACCATATCACTCAGCGCCAGGGAAGTAATATATATTCGTCTTTATCTTTGGTTCCGTTATTATGGGGATCCCATGCTCTCACTTTTTTTTTTTTTAAATGCTTCAATAGAAAGAATTAATATATAATATAAAATAATGAACGGCTTTCATTAATTACATCACGTGCAAAGATGAAACGCATATATATATATATATATATATTACTGTTCCACCATATTGCCAATCAACTTCTTGTTTTCACTTTTTGACATTTTCTGCTTTATAGATAGGGGTGGTGGTTTTTTCTCGACTGCCTTTTTTCCTTCATTATTCATCTAATAAAAATTTAAATGGTTCAAATTAAATTTACATTTTTATGAATTATTAAATTTAATTTAATATTTAGATCTGCAGCAGTAGTGGTTCCTGCTCTGCTCTCCTCTAAAGCTAACTCCTTCTAGATGTGATCACTTTCTCTGTTTTTGTCTTTTACCTCTGTTATTCTTCATAACTAGAAAATGTCTATCGCATATATTAATGAAGGAATGAGTGCCATAATCCATAGCTTATAAATAATATTATGGTTATTTAATTTTATTAGTTTTCACACTTTTTACTTTCTTAAAGTGTTTTTGTATTTAAAAAAAATAAAAAGTGAATTTTGTGAAAATTGTGGGAGGAGCTTTTTAAACTGAAAATATTTTATTCGGCATTCATTATAATAATTGTTTTTTATTGATCTGACTTTTAACAAAGCGACTTTTCACCAATAAAAAACCAAACAAGCACTCATGATTACATAAATCTTGTTGGAGCCACTTAATCATTTTACCTTGGTGACTAATGAAATTTAATATTTGTTACGGGGTTGGGTTTATTAATTACTCGTCGGTATTCGCAACTCCCGTGTGGCGCTATAGGTGTGTTAATATCATTACTATGTTAATTATTTCAGAAAAATGGCCAATTACAGATGTAGACATCTTGTTAATGGGCAATTTATAAATACTTCCATAAACACTCTTTGAGTTTGAAGACAAGTGTGCCTTGGTTCTAGTAAGATACCCAACCTGTCTAAACTTTTTATTATAAAAAAATCGATCAATTTACAATTAAATTTTCGTTTTGAACATTATCTACTTTGGAGATAGGCATTGAATATGCGAAGTTTAGTTTGATCTTCTGTTCTTTTCCACTCCTTGTAATTCTCCTCTGAGTCTCATGCATTATATAAAGAAATAATCCACTATTCAGGACTAACAAAAAGTGTGGTTCTTAATAAGTTTTGTATCATATATTAATTAATATCAATTAATTTTGATGAGATTACAGCCCAATATTATACACACACGCACATGTATGTTGCCCTTCAAAATGCCAAATGTGATTATCACTGCTAGTCAAATAGCTTAGCTTACTACAGCGATGATCAAAGATTCATACGCTAAGCAACCATTAATTATAGTTGTGATTACTGATTACACATATGAATAATATTAACTCAATACTTATTTAGTCATCTGTACATATATGATATATTGATAGAGATATCAATATTATTGTCAGTTACAAAAGTTTGTTCCGCTGGATTTTATTTATTATTTGGGAAAAATTAAATTAGTGGCTCATTCATAAATTAAACTGTTATTTTATGACAAAGAAGATAAATAAAGAGCAAATAATAGTCTACTAACTTCATAGTGTATCAGAGAGTGTATAATATGGGTGATCAAAGGTATGGTTTGGTTCAATTTTGATCAAAATATGAACTGAACCGAATCGAACCGATCAATTGGTTTGCACAAAGAATGATACTTGATCAGTTTTTATTAAGTTAGTTTTAGTTGGTTTTTGGACGTTTAGTTTAATTTGGTTCATGTATGGATCAAATTTCAATCTGTTTTGGCTCTTTTTTTCTTTCCTTATTTCAAAATCAAGTTACATTCTCAATTTTATTATTTATGAATGGAAATCAATATCAAATTGAAAATAAAAAATACTTAAATTTTGTTATTAATAAACATCAGAGTATATGCATTGTAAATAACATTGACATGAGTTAAATTTCATTACAAATTATCTTAGTATCTATATAAAAAAGAAACTTTTTTTAAATTAATAAAAGAAAAATGTGTTTCAGTAGCAAGTCGTGAAATATTTGACTTTTCTCAGTTAGCAATGGCATATACCTCTGCTTAGTCTGAACAATCTTTTACTCTAAAAGCAATTAGGAAAATTGAAGAAAAGTAAGGCTAGGATTTTATTAAAGTATTTGAGCTTGGGCTGGACTTTAGTTGAAATTAAAATTTAAAAATAATAAACACTAATTAATAGTCTAACATTACTTATGAAAAATCCACTTAAAAATATAGAAAGGCATGGTTCAAGTTTGGTTCAAGTTTTCAAAGGAAAAAAACCAAAACTTGAACCAAACCATTCAATTTTTTAATTTATAAGACCAAATTAAACCTTACTATGATCGATTTTGATTGGATTGGTTTATTTTGATTGGTTTTGCTCACCCTTAGTATAGAGAAAAGGTTGCTTTAATGTAATTATTATAGTTAAGAATAATGAAATTATCAATTTCTCAAGTTTGCTTCAATTTTTAATTATCAAGTTGATCCCTAAATTTAATCTTTATAAATCAAATTCCTAAAGTTTCATAATAAATTATATGCAATATAATTATACATCACATATGCATCAAGGATTTTATGTGTCTTCAACCAAAAGTCTTAAAAAAAAAAATCTTTAAAGAATCAAGCATTCCATTCACGCTCCTTTTTATAATTCACCTTGCATCTTTTCAAAACCATGAAGACTGTCTATGATTTTGAAAATTTAAGAATTGGACTGGGGATGAAGATTAAACTTAAAGTACTAAATGGTTAATTGATGTGAACAACTTGAAGACCAAAAATTTTACTATGGTTAATAGTGAACTGAAACACATATTACGATAGGAAATTTAGTTGAACAAATACTGGTAACAAGAAATCGTAGTATCAATTAGGTGACATAATATTGACCTCACAACAAAAGTATGAAAGATCCCTGAGCCTGAAGCAATACAGAAATCAAGATGGTATGCTTGGATGAACGTAGGAGGAAAGAACAGGGAATCCAACGCTCTGATGGCCCTTGTAGATCCCAGTCTGATTCGTAGTACTTCAATGTTCTGCAAACCAACGTTGGAAGAACTGTTGTACTGGTACTGCGGTGCCGTTACAAAAATGTTGGTATTATTAATGTTGACTACTTGAGGTTGCGCTACTGGTGTAACCAGGTTGTTAGTGTAGCCTCCTCCATTCATTACAGCAGCCATTGTTGAACTCTCTTTCTTCGCAAACAAAAGCAAAATCCTCTGTTTTACTTTTGGCTATGGGCTGATCTATTAAGCTGCCTCTTATTATAGTGGTGGAAAAGAAGAATATACGAAATGGGCATGCATGATTAATTCCTGAACTCAAATTAAACAAAGCGACGAATAATATTAATGAATGGTCTATGTATGATATTGCTTAGCAAGAGAGGTATCAAATGCTTGAAGCTTGGAAATAGCCATAAAAGTATAGTTCTTCCAATCTTTCGTGGTTCCTTTGAATAGGCTTTAGAGATATTGATTTGTTCTTTTTCACAAAAAGAAAAGAATATGTGATCGTTTGGCACTTCTCCTTTTGATATATGAGACGAATGGAACCAAGTTAAAATTATGTTAAAAGACTAAAACTCTCAAAACTTGTACTAGAGTTTGTTGCCGGTTAACATAATCTTTAAGTCAATATAATTGTAGCATCATATGTATGTTAGTTATTAAGCCCAACTTTACTTCGCTAATTATTTTCACACTCCCTAACAAGTGGTGTCAAAGCCGGTTTCACTCGAGAGATGAAAACTCATTATTGTGCACATATTTGAGACCTAAATATAGTACTAGCCCTTGTTCCAGCAAGGATTTGGGTGTGGCACACTGTTGAAGCCTTAAAAACCAAGCTGGCCCTAAGTCAGAAATTGGTGTTTGGGGCACTTTAATATGAGAAGCTTGTAGACTTATATTGAGGAAGAGATTGTTAGGTTGTTCAAGTATGAGTAGACTAAAAACAATGTAGAAGTCTTACATTGGATGAAGTTAGGCTTAATAACTAATATATAATAAGGAGGAATGATTCAAAAACTTAAGCTTTAAGATTTTGAATTAAAATGTGGCATCCTTCCACTGCTCTTGCTCCTCTCTTCTCTTTTCCCACTCCTGAGAATTCGATCCCCATTCTTACTAGTTGTTTTATTTGTAAGTTACTTTCAACACATTTTACCAAAACCAAAAAAAAAATCTTAAACCTCATTAATTTTATCTTAAAATTCAACAAGTTTTTATATTTATACCTAACAAATATTCTTAAATTTTATTACTCATCTTTTTATTCAAAACATTTAGTAAAGGCATAAATGTAAAAAGGAGCATTGAAAATATATATGTACTCTATAAATAAAATCAAATTTTCTCTCTCTCTCTGACCTATAAATAAGATCAAAAGAATATATAAATTAGTTCTGGGTGAAAGTGGAACACTGGTTTTTGTGCTGCACTTAAATTCCAAATTCACTCGGACAGAATTCGATTCCATTCTCTAATTTTTCAATTTCAATCCCAATTTGAAGCAATTACAATTGAGGAGAAAGCAGAACATTAAAGACCTGTTTGGTTCCTGTTTTTTTTTTAAATCTGTCTTGCAATATAGTTTTTAAAGTTGTTTTTCAAAATAATGAAAATAAAATCTGTTTGATTGTGCTAATTTAAAAATAATTTGAAAATTTTTAAATTGACTGATTGTGATAATCACCAACAGTTAATAGTGGTGGTTTATGATAATTATTGATTAATGTAATTGTAGTTTTCAATAAACAAATGCAATGTATTTTGAAAACAAAAAAAAATAAAATAAAATAAAAATAAATTTAATATGTAATTGTTTTAAAAAAATAATTTTGAAAATAATTATATTCAAAACACTTATCTGGACAAGCTTTTTAATATTTTGTTTTTAAAAACAAAAAATTGTAGACCCTGATTCTCAATTTCTTTAGTTTTTTTTTTCGTGCACGTTTTCCTTTTTATCAATTTCTTTCATGCCAAGAGATAGTAGCAGTTTTTATTTTTTAAATATTTGTAATCTTATTAAATTAAAATATGTGAAAAAAGTTGAAAGAATGAGAAAAGTTACAAAAAAAATTGATGAAGATAAAATTAGTCATGATTTTTAATAATAGTATAATATATGAATGATGATTATTAATGTAATTAAGTGTCATTTTCTGTATCATAGCTTTTGTTTATAACTTGCTTTTACAAATCGTCGGTTCCTCTTAACATATAGACACAAATAAAATGTGTTGACAATTGGCATCACTGAGGATCACAAGACTAGAATAAACCAAATATGCCCAGGAGACGCATAAATTATTATTTAGGACATAATATGCTTAATTAGAACATCTTCAGCTGCGTTGATAATTATAGGTTCCACACACGTACGTTACAAGCGATGCTTAATCATCACTGAATGTTACCGGAAGCGGTGAAGCCGCCCTGAATCTTAGCTCCGGTACCGTGACCCTTGAAGGTTCCAGTCTGAACGGTGTCGCCTTGAATGGTTTCGGTGCCGGAATTATGGTACTGATTACAGGCACGAGGAGGAGGAGGCATTCCCGCTCCAGAAAAACCATAACCAGTATAAGGATTGTACTGAGGTTGCATCTGAGGTTGAAACTGAGGCTGCATTTGTGGTTGAAATTGAGGTTGCATCATCTGAGGTTGAAACTGAGGTTGCATCTGAGGTTGAAATTGAGGTTGCATCTGAGGTTGAGCACCGAAGCCCCCAGTCATACTTGGATATCCTGCAAAAGCCATTGATGTATTATATTATATGTATCCTAGTTCTGGACCCAAAGTGATCTTGAGATTGTTTTGGCTTCTGTACTTCTGTGCTGGGTGATAAGCAGAACTAGAAGCCTGGTTTTATAGCTGCAGGGTGTTCGTTTTGCTGCAGAAGAAGACAAGCTAAGTGATAACCGTCAGCAAGCTTTTGCTCGTTGGTCCATTAAAATGGTATCATGTGCTGAGACAAGTGGGGATTAATTAGTATGTCACAGTTCAAGGAATCGATGCAAAGGCTCATATTATTGGCCTTGGAATTTTTGCTTTGCTGATCAGATGTAAAGATTTTAGATAAAATGAAAATGTTACAGAGTCTTGGGATTTTGATATGGTAGATAATGCAACATTTTTTTTATATGATCATTTTACTGAGTCAAATTCAAGTATTGTTAGACCAAATTATTGGGGATAGCTCCAAAGATGTTTTTTGCATTCATACAAACTCAAAATTGGCCAAGATTAAAAGGCCATGGCCTCTTCCATAATGTAGTATCTTTTCATTTCTTATTCTGTGATGCATATCACTGTAATGGGTACTAAAACTAAATCTATGTTGCATACATAAGACAAATTTTATATTAACACAACCAAAATTTTAATTTTCAATGCCAGGGAGGGGGAACAATGATGATTCTTCATATACATCTCTAACTACTTGCCTAGACTGCCAAAGAAAAGTGAAGTATATGCATATAATTCATTAATTTGCATGAAATTAAACCAAGTAAATTGTATTTTGTTTTCGGGTAACTATTAGAGTGTATTACCAAGTGCCCATTATCAAGCCCAGTAAGGTCTATACGGTCATTCAGTTGAGTCTATCAATTGCTACTCACTCCCAAAAATATAAACATTTTTTCTTAGTTAATCTGCATTCAAAATAAAAGCAATCTAGAAGTAAATTTTTCTTTTTCATTTTACCCTTTGTGTTTATTAACCTAGACTCTTATATAAAGTTATCTCTAACTCATATGTTAGTAATTAGGATTAAGAGTATAAAAAGAAAACAACATATATTTTTATGACAATAAGAACTTTCTTGGTGTATGACTTTTAACTGCTTATATTTTCAACTAAAAGGAGTGAAATAGAATAGTTATCAAGTAGTTTACTCCCTTGAGTTCAAAATATAAGTATTTTCTTTCAACTAATTTAAGTTTAAAATATAAACAATATAATATAGTACATGTGAACTTTTTTCTCCCATTTTACTCTTTGTATTTATGAACTTAAATATTTGTGTAAAGTTATCCCCCACTCAACATGAAATTCATTAATAACACTACTACAAAATATTCTTTTTACATCACCTTTTAACATCGGTTATTAAAAAAACTGTAATAAAAAAAGGCAATGGTGAAACTATAATTATGTGCAATAGTTTTTACATGTAAAAATTACGATCTACGTCGATTATTAAAAAACCAATGTGGATTGTCAAAGTTTTTCTTAATTTTTTTTCATATATTTCCAAAAACGATGTGGAAACTTGAAATCACATCAGCTTTTATAAAAATTAATATAATTTCATTTTAAATTTCAAATCTTACAAGACACGTTTTCGATAGTTCTTCCTTCAATTTCAGCTTCTTTTTTTTCCTTTGATGCTCTCCCTCCCATACCTAAAACTGAAAAAGCTTCCTCCTTGGCCATGTCAAGGTTCATCGCTCAGTCTACCGGCATCACTGTCGAGTCACCATTCTAGATCTTGTTGCCATCACTTTTTTACCATCTTTGTGCTTTTTTGCATGATGCTGTTGTCCTTTCGCATTTCACCTTCTAAATGCCATTTTTATTCTCTTATTCTTTCTTCTTCTATTGTTGAGTTCTTCTTCTACTTTCTTCGTGGTGCCGTTATCCATTCCCATTTTGCCTTTAAATTAACTTTTCTTTTCTTTTTCAAATTTTTCTTTAATTTCTATACTTTAGAGTAGTTAGTAGTTGTAGATATGAAAATTTTATTTTTATTCTTACTTAACATTAGTCGTGTATGGCTATTCGGTTTAATTATTTGTGTTTCTTTCTTTTAAATTGTTATATGTTTAGAACTTTTTTAAGATTATATTACTTACTGTAAATTTTTTTTCTAATCTTTATAATATTTATGTAATTTACTCATGGCTTGGGGGTTGGATTTGAATTTAATTGTTGTTGAGATTCAAGTTGAATTCAATTATTGTTGAAATTTATTTGTTTAAGTTCTAGATGTATAAAAAATAAATAATTTTTTAAAAAAATTAAATTTTTAAGAATGTTATATAGAAAATTGATGTTAAAAAACTTTTAATATTGATTTTTTTAAAATAACCATTATAAAAAGTGAGCTTTTCATGTTGATTGATTTAATAACCAACTTGAAAAGTTAACTTTTCACTTTACTTCTTTTTACTTTTCTTTAACAGTTGATGTAAAAAGTTAAAAATAATCATTATTAAAAACCTTTTTCACAGCAATGTAAGTGGGACTATAGGTAAAGAGGGGAAACAATTTATATTTTTATGAAAATGTGGATTTTATTTTGATGCAGATTTTTCTTAAAAGACTGCTTATATTTTGGAAGTATTCTTTTTAGTTCAAAATATAAACATTTTTTTAATTAATTTTGATTCAAAATATAAACAACCTAGTACATGTTAAAAATATCTTTTTCATTTTATCCCTGTACTTATTAATCTAGATCTTTGTGTAAATATATTTCTCACTCATCATGAAATGCATTGGTAATAAAAAATAGGAGCAAAAGAAGAAAACAACATAAATTTTTATGAGAATAAGAATTTTATTGGTATGCGAATTTTTTTAAAAACTGTTTTATATTTTTAACCAAAAGAAGTAGTCTCTAAATACGTGAGTGATGTACATTGCTAATGAGGAATGAATCAGATTGCATTTCAAATCTTTATTCTTATGCTTCTCTGTTAACCCACTTCATTGCAATAACAAAGATATTATGATAACTTGAAATCAAAAGATTATGGAAATTTTTCTCTGTTGCATTTTTGTAATCTAGTGTGAATGTCATTCCTGTCCCAGTCCACCGTTGCATTTTTGTAATCTAGTGTGAATGTCATTCCTGTCCCAGTCCACCGTTGCATCCAACGACTGATTGATCCACCGTACGTTGCATCTTCAAAGTAACAGCTTTTAACTAACGTAACAGCTTCTTCAAAGTTTAATTTAGAGTTCGTACCTGTTATGGTGAGAGATGATTTATAAAGTCCTTCCTCCTGAGGAAATAAACTCTTATCTTTCCTATATAACTGAAATGATGCATTGTAACTAAAAGTAAAAATACTCAATAAAACATTCATAGAGACAAAAAAGTCATTAAATTTAATTATTTAAACACGAACTACAATCGAGGTAACATCGATGCATGATCGCTTATATATATATATCCATCAGCACGCAGCTCTCTGCATATTTCTGGAATCTTGTCTACCTAACGATGAAGGAGCCATAGACGGTGGCTCCATTGCCGTGGCCCTTCACTATTCCGACCTGAGTGGTAAGGCCACTGATATATTGAGTACCAGAATTCTGATAAAGGTCGTAACGTTGATTGGGTGCTGCAATAACAGTGTTTGGATAATTATAACTATAGGGTTGGGATTGCACTTGATGAGCCGCTGCACTCAAATACTCTGAATCCACGGGACGATCAAGACCTGCCATGTTGTGGTGCAGCTTTGCTTGGTATTATCGATCAGGTAATTTAAAAGCACGTTCCTTGCATAGAAGAACGAGGAGGTTGAATTCTTTTAAAGGATTGAAGTGTGAATTTTACACAGTCATGGCATCTGCTATGCTTGTTCTCGGCTTGGATGCTTGCTTATCCTTGTTAAGAATTTGGTATCTGGTTCTATATATGAGGACCAGAGAGCAAAAATTGTCCTCTCAAGTAAGTGGGGCTGGTACATCAGAACCGTAGAATCTGAAAAGTTGATTAACAGTTGAATACATGGAATGGAATCCATGAATGAAGCAAAAATGATCTTTGGCCTTTTTTTCCTTATAATCCAGCAATGTTCATGTAAGCGGCCTCTTATTCTGTTGTCATGTCAAATTGGGAAGCTGTCAAATTTCATTGTGACAGCAAGATGAGGAACAATTCAAACAGAACTACGGAAAAGCATCCCAAAAAGTGGAAGTGGGGCGGTTGAATAATATAAAATTTAAATCCAGAAATCTCAGCTTGCTGGTGCAGAAAAAGATGTGGCTGCTGGGATTCGAGCCCAGGTCTCCACGGCCACAACGTGGAATTCTTACCACTAAACTACAGCCACTTGTTTGTTTACTTGCTAGTATAAAATTTTTATTATAGTTTAGAATAATGATGGATGTATGCAAACAACAAAACAAAATTAATGCTATAAGTTCAAATAAAATATTTATTTATAAGTAAGTCTCACAAATCTATTAGAATACTCTTATGCCTCTTAAGGCATGGTTATAATTAATTTTCCTTATAAAATGCATAAATGTCACTAGATTTATTTTCATTTTATAAATGGTAACAGTTATTAATCAACTATCAACAATGGTTGATTTGACTTGCAGAAAGTAATTGAAAATTATTCATCATTTAATATTGACTAGTTAAAAAAAATACTTTTATTGGAGTATAAAACACCTTTGATATTTATTAGTATTATCATAGCACGATTAAATTTTCAATATTTACAAACCAAATTTCTTTAATTTACAAGTCAACTTCTTAAATATCTCAATACTTGAAAAAATAAACACACAGAAAAGGTTGGCTTGTAGATTTAAAAAGCTACTCACTCTAATCCAATCTTTTATATTAGTTAACTTCTATAATAAATTGACAGTTTTATATATTAGTTACTCTCTATAAAAACACGAAACTATTCTTAACTTTTTCTAAAAATCACCCTTGGAACATGAGACAAGTTATGTTAATGAGCTGTTGCTGATCACAAAAGGGAAATTAAATAATGAAGGTGTATAAAGATGAATACAACTATAAGGGCAACGGAGTGGGGGTGAAGAAATGTATGTGAACTCCTAGTTTTCTAACGTTATCGCATCCAATTTTGAGCAAAGTAGGAGGTCAATGAAGTCACCAAATGCAATGATCCTCAGACAATTAATAACTTAAATGACAAGAAATAGAATGAAAAATTAAAACTGGTGTGATGTTAATAAAGAAATTAAGAAAATTTCATATTACAGCCACATAGCGATAATCTACTGTCACTTCACAATGAGTCTAGGAAGCAAAAGATAGCGCCTAGACTCAAGAGGGAGGAGATAAAGCTCGAAAGCAGAGGACAAGAATCATGAAGAGAAAAGAGAAGATCTTTAGTGAGCAAAAGTCCACATGTATAACTCGCGCCTCATGCCCACCTTGTACTCATCTTTGTGCCCACGCTTCCTTTCTGTGATAGGCATTTGACCAACTGACATAACTTGCCTTATGGTCCAAGCCCAGATTGAGCTCAGGCCCATTCATTTCATGTGGTCAGTTTATACAAATCCATCAAACAACCTGCGTGATATAGGTTCAATCAATATCCTAGTTACTTGGATATTTACTGAATCCATTTCAAGGGGTCTTGGAGAAGTTAATTGGAGTCTTCCAGCCGTTAAACTCTGCGCACGTAACTGACATGAAAATTAAAGCAAAGCAGGCGGGCATACATTGCAACACGAATCAAACACACGAAGAAGTTTAATAGCATCTTAACACCTGTTTCTTTCAAGTAATGTCACACCCAAAACCCAAATAATTGAAACAATCAATCAGATTATCAGATGGTGAACTTCAATCATGTGAAATCAAGTTAACCGGATAGTTAAAAATCTACCGAAGCAAGCATTTTAATCAATTCAGGTACGTTGTGCTCAAAGGAATTTCCAGACAGAAACAAAGTAAAGCGGGGTTCCCTTCCACCCACAGAGCAAAGTGCTTCCATTCTTGTCAAACGTGCAGAAACTACCACCTGCAAATCTCTTGGCCACCAGCTCCGCCTGGTACAACGACGACATGCTCAGTTCTTCCTCCACCATCCCAAACCTCCCAAAGAAAGCCCTCCACACATCGATCTTCACGTTCCTGATCTTCCTCTTCTCTCCTTCCGCCGCCACAATATCCCTAATCCCAAATCTTACGTACAATGACTCCAACACCGTCCTGTTCGGATCGTCCCCTTTCATGGATAAATCCACACAATCGAAGAATGCGCTGAAGTAGAACAGCGCTTCTGTAAATCGCTTCACGAATGACTTCGAGTTGTGGTTCGCTTCCACCTCCGTCACCACCATCACGATTGGGTTCAAATTTCTCATCACCTTCATCAGGGCTTCTAACTGATCTGGCTCTGCAACCAGGGGCCTTAGAGTGAACATGGAGTAAACTGCAACCGTTTCCTCGCCGTCTAGCTCGAACAGTTCTTTCTTGAGCTCATGCATGTCAGATACCATTACCATATTAAACGAGAAGGGTATGTTCATGGACTCTGCAAAACTGGTTAATCTCTTACCCGTATCGTCGAGTGTTTTTCTCGCCGTCGTTCCCATTGCTGTTATTTTTAAGAGCTCGAGCGGGCATTCTCGTCGAGATGTAAGTTCTTGCATGAGGATTGTCCATTGTAGTCCCGTTCTAATTCCGAGATCGATTATGTGAATCTTCTTTGAATCGCTTAATTTTTCTACAATCGCTTGGATTCCGGCGAACTTCACGATCTGACAGAACGGAAGCTGTGCATGGCATGCAATCATAGCAGGGCCGGGGTTCAGCATTGACTCGTCTGGATCGAAACGAGAGAATTCCTTCTCTACATATTTATGATAATGGCGAGGGATTTCTCCCGCCGGAGAAAATGAAGGAGCGTATGCTCTTCCTGTTTCTCTGTATATCCTTTCGTGAAGAGCCTCGGAGAAGTACGACACGACGCGTTTCACGGGGTTCCCTGTCTTGGAAGACTGTGATTCGCAGTGATGAAGAAGCTTGGCTGCTCGTTCGAATTGCCCCAACCCGACTTTCTCGGCAGAAGCAAGAAGAGATTCTGCGAGCTTCACGTCCTCTTTCTCTTCTTTGGAAAGGCCAGAGTAGTAGCAATCATAAGGATGAAAATTTAAAGAATCCAGACCTTCTGATTGATCTGAAGAAGATGATCGGATGAACCTTGTTCCGGCGATTCTCATAACATCCTCAGTTGAGAGCTTCTTTCCTCTCAAATCATCAATAGGCTGAAGCTGACGATCATCTTCAGGTTCAGTTTTGCTGTATAAACGCTTTAATCCAGTACCATAGTTGTTGAGAAGATCAAGTGTAGCAAAAGGGAAAGATGAATTCCGGTTCTGGTAATTCTCGTCAGGTCCGGAGGGAAAAGTCATGGGTGGGATTTGATCATCAAACTTGTGGGCGTCAACGATCGGTGAAGAGACGACCATGTCGAATCGGAGATTATACAACGACCCATAATCCAGATACGATAATTGCTCCATCCGTTGGTTCGTAAGCGATGAAAGGCCATCTTCTTGAGTTTGAATAGTCATGATCGGGGTAGAGCAGAGGGAATCCAGCCCACCTGACTCTCCCCAATATTCTGCTTCAGAAATCTGAACGTCCTTCGGTACTTTATCTTCATCATCATGATGCTGATCCAGTGGATCTGATGATGAGTTGCAGCAATCGTTGTTGGAGGAACTATATTTGTCCTCAACCACAGATTCAAAATCGAATTCACTGAACGGATACAATTCTGCCATTCTGGGCTCTCTTAGTTCTGTGTTTTAAAACTGTTTGAAGAGTTCTATATGGGAAATCCAAGTGGGACGACAAGTCTGATGATTACTTTCTTATCTTTCTTCTTTTTGAATTAAACCATGTACTTTAAATCATAGCTTCAAGACAATTTTTACGTACATTTGTCGAGAGGGATAACGAGGATGTTAATGGGACGATATGATCGATGTGGCCTGCACCCTGGTTCTGTACAGAGAGCCAGTTATTTTGGGAAATTAGCAGGCAAAGTACCTTACAGAAGTACTTTTCTTTTTGGATTTTATAACTTAAATAATAAATCCCTCACACTAATGTAGATTTTAAAACTAAATGCCAAAATCAGTCTAAGACCACGTACATTAAAATAGCAGGAAGTTATTGTTTTCATTGTGACGCATTTGTTTATAATATTGATGCAAGTTGCCAACTCTCTTCGATAATCCACTAAGTAAAAGAAGCTCCCGTTCCAAAACGGCAGAACACCGATATTCTGCTTCTAGATTATCAACTCAGTGTTGATAATCCACTTAATTTGCTATTTCCATTAAAGATCTTCTCCTTTATAGTCTTCCTCAATCTTAACTCTAACATTTTACCCATTATAATTTAAACGCAAATGAATTAGTGCGAATTAACTTGTGTGTTCAAGCGACTAGTTGACCATTTACACACACATCACACACATGTATTTGTGTGTGTGAAGTGAAATTTTCTTGTTTTGCTCTTAAGTTACTCACTTGATTGGGACATTAAGTTTCAAGCATTAGGATCCAACTATATTATATGGAAACATGGAAACAAAGGGGTCGTCTGTCAACAGTTCTAGGCATTTACACGGCTCATATTCCAAAACTCAACTTCAAGATCAAGAACACTCAGCAACACAAGCTCAGCCCTTTTGAGCACATCATCCGAAGCCCTTTGCAAGCGCCGAGTGACAATCTTTTGCAGAGACTGGCAATACTGACCAAACCCTTCATTTCCCCATCTCTCACATGTCTCCTTCAGTTCCAGTGGGGTCTTAGAACCTTCTTCAAGACAGTGTGCAAAGCTCTCCTGATACACTGTTTCTATAGCCCAGAATGCTGTTATCACCACTGTATATTCCACTTCTGGTCCCATCAGATTCTCCAAGAACCTGTTACAGCATAGCAAGCATATAATTTCCTACTTTAAACTTTCCAAGACGGATTTGGATCCTTTAAAAAATGCATGCAGAACGATAGAGAGAATAGTGCGACCCAGTAAGACCCTTTGTGTCTGTTATTTCTTTCACAACTTTAAGATCGAAACCCTTCAATGACAAAATGCCAAAATAAATAGAGATAAAAGCAATATGAACAAATGTGAAGATGTGTGTGTGTGTGTGTGTGTGTGTGTGTGTTCGTTTTTTTTTTTTTTTTTTTGGGTACGCCAACCTTAATATACTAACTTGTCTGCATGCCTTTACGTGACAGCCATGGTACACATAAAACAAGTCTGAACAAGAAACTTGCAAGAAGTTCTCACGTTTGTTAACCAAAGTGCTTCCTTCCACAAGGTACACAGAAAAACATATATATTACCTGACAGTATACTTGATCTACGCAAGCGAAGGTTAAATAGTAGGTTCTCTTTCATTAATCTATAACTACCACATTAAACATATACTTTCAACGTCTTTTCTAATCCCCTCAAGTAACATATCTTAGAGCAAATACATTTCTGCATAAATGAGCCATTGAATTGCTGCAGTGTCCCGTGATGAGTAACAGAACTATTACCAAAAGATTTCCCCATTAGCCATTATCCAATCAGGAAGGAATAGCAGATAACGGATTACATGTAAATGGAGAATGATGATCCACGGTTAATAAACCTCACCTGCAATAGTTAATATTTGCTTGCTGAGGAGTTAGGTCAGAAAGTGGAACATCCCTCTTGGAGGCTTCTCTTTTGAACCATGATATCTCATCCTCCAGAGAAGCCATTCCCCCCAGTATTACCTCCATATCTGAATTGTCATCTGATTCCTTCCAAGCTTTTATCAGTACACTGGCCGCAAATGGAACAAAGGCTCTGACAAATAAGTAATCTTGTGCCTGCATTATGCATACGTGAAATTCAAGATTGTGTCAATGTCCTCACTTAGAAACACGTCTACAAGGCTCAAACAGCGTCAAAAACCCATTCGGGAAAGAAGGTTAAACAGAAAATTCAAGATTGTGTCAATGTCCGGCCATTACTTGAGAAGGTTAATTGAGTCCTGTAAGAAACACTTGCTCAGTTGAAAATTGCAGGCATTTCATAACAAAGCAAGTCAAATCGGGACTGGGAGAAACCAGAAACCCATAGGAGCAAGAGAATTCTAAGCCAATTAGTGATTAAGATGAAACAAACAAACCAAAACAGTAAGTTGGGGTAAGAACCAGCCATGTTTTGAAGGAAGCCATATCGGTGGTGCCGTCGCGAATGGAGAGGACGAAAGGGTGCCTGGTGGCTCCAGTGAACTGAAAACGGTGCTTCCTCAACCACGCCTCTATGACTCCAATTTTCTTCTCCTCAGCCTTCATTCTCTCCTCCATCTTCCCTTTGTCAGAATCCTCTGCTGGTAGACAAATTTCACGTTGCTTCTGAAGGGTGAAGAAGAGGAAGACATTAGTAGGCTCCTCGAAGACTCGGTTGGGCTGCCTTTAGTGGCTTATACGTGGCGGTCCTCAGACACCGAGACCCATGCATCACGACATCTGGCATTCTTAATGGGCTTTGCCTTCGTGGGCTAAGCCCATATACTAAATATTCATATTTCTCAATTAGTCAAATTCTGAAATGAGGAAAGGCCCATCATATCAAATAATTTATTTAGTTAAGAAATCACTTGAATATAAGAGCAAATTACGCACACATGCTCTAATTTTGTTAACGTAAAACATGTTTTGAATCTGTGTTAAAATTAATTTTAAATTTTCTTCAATTTCTTTGGAATTGCACTTTTTTTTAATTACAGTTTGTAAAAAAAAAAGTACCTATAAGCTTAATCGTTGATGTGTTAAAAATATTATGAAGCTTAAGCTATATTTGGTACGAAGGATAAAGTTTTAAGAGATTGAGATTGAGATTGAGAATGAAAATGGGCTTAAGATTTAAAACTCATGTTTGGTATGCTATGAGAATACTTAAATAAAAATTATTTAACATATGAAATTATAATTTCAATAGATCATAGTACCCTTATCCAAAAAAATGAAATCCCCTCCGTTCATGGTGGAATCCATTCGATATCTAGAGAAGTTGGTGGAAGATGCTGAGTGAATGCCTTGCCTCCTGAAAGCCATAATGCAAGGATTGTGTTTTCGTTGCCCAAGAATGTTTGAGATCATTTGGTCATTGTCAACGAGGAAGGATGAAGGTAGATTTGGGCTCTTAAATTAATAGACCCATCAAGGTTCCTTTAACGTTCCTCTCCTCATTACCTTTGTTGTTCTCGTTCTTCACACAAATTGAAAGTCGCTTAGCCATCAATGATTAATGGTACTTTGTCATTAATGGGTCTTTGTTGTTGACGGGTTAATGATTTTCCTTCTCCACTTGATGGTCAACAATATGTTGAATTTGCACCTCCTCATTCCATTCTCCCTCACTTCTTTGTCTAGTTAATGGTTCATGGTTATTAATGGATATCTTGAGTCTCATCAGTGCTATATGCTATTGTCGATGGAGTGAGACTCATCATCAACAAGAAGGAAGGATGGAGGTAGATTTGGGTAAAGAAGAATGGAAAATGTTGGAGGCAACCAGTGCATTTATGTCTTGCTAAAATCAATCTCAAGATTGTTTTTCTAATGTTAGGGGAATGTTGGTTTTGAGTAATTCTATATAAATGGGAATAAGGTTGGTATTGGATTGATCAATCACTCATACTAAACACGAAGAGTGAAAATTCCAATCCTAATCCACCCTTCAATATCTCATGGTAAACAAGGATGTAAGGTAATCTCTCTGAGAAAAAGACTTTTACTTTATCATAGGATTTAAATTTAATTAAAGGAGTTAGACTCTCACAATGTGATGAATTAAGGTTGAATTTTTAGAATGAGAGATACTTGCATTTAATATTCAACCGCACTTCTAACAACATTACCTTTAATAGAAGGATAGCTGTGAAACAATAATAATAAAAAAGAATTTCACCCCTTACAAATATTTAATTTAAAACAAGGAAATAAATTTTAAATATTTTGAATTTTTGTTGAAACTATATAATTTTTCAAACAAAATTAAAATCTCTAAAAGGAAATAAATTCTATGTAATTTGAAAAATGTTACACTGCATGTTTCTATAATTTACCGCGTAGAAACTTTTTGGATACTTTCATAACTTTAAAAAAATTCATTAAATTTAATTTTCCTACGAGTCAAGTTTGTTAATGTAAAGTAGGGACAATAGATCAATATCTGTTGTTTTAGTCGAAGCAGTTGTAACATATAAGTACAAATTTTGGATTCAACGTCGTGTGAAAGCTTTGCTTAAAAAGAAAAAAATCATTCTGTGTGAAAGCCAAAAAAACGTTTTTTTTTTTCATTTAAAACTAAACAATACTTGAATTTGAGACTATAAGACCCCACTTAGTATGCATAGTGAATTTTAAAGGAATAAGAATAAGAATGACAGTGAAAATAGAAATGGAAATGAGATAATGAGTTGGGTAAGTTTTAAAATTATGTTTGATATATGAATGAAATGAAAATATAATTTTTATTTTATATCTACAATAATAGTAATATTAAAATACCAAAATGCTCTCACTTGAAAGCCACCATACTATCATTTCTCCATGTTCCTCCCCGTCGGAGCTCGAAGGTAGATTTTTAGAATCAAACTAATTTCTTGAAAAACCAGATTACAAACTACAAAAAAAATACAATGAATACAAAATATTATAAGAAATAAATAAGCCACAGCCCTGCCACTACAAAATTAATTCGGGAATATTTTGAACATGTCTGCAAGATGCAAAAACTGAAGTATAGAGTCACGAATCAGGAGAGGAAGTTCGATTTGCAATTCATAATAGATAATGCTAGTTTGAAAGATGGAAATGATGCGAGAGCTTTTGTTTGGATGACCGAATTGGGGATGAAACGCGATATCTAAATATGAACAGAACCATGAATCAATGCCATCCTTGACGTGCGAGAAAAAAACTAGTTGAAGCTTTTGATGAGGAAAGGACCCATGGATTTATTGAAGAAGAGGGGTTAGGGTTCACTGGGTTGACATTTAGAGTCAGCGATTTAAGTAGGCATGGCAAACAAAAACAAGGAGTTTGGGAGGCGAGGGTTCATGGAGGAGGTCTGACGACCATGGAGAAGAAGGTCAATGGCTGTGAGTAAGAAGAAAGGAGGTCGTGAAGAAGGTTAGTGAAGAACAAGGGTCAGTCAACAATGGAGAGGAGGGGCAATCAACAAGAACACAGAGGGGGTCGCGATGACAATGCAAATTCTAACCAGAAACATTCCACTCTCATGCACTAATCGGGGATATATAATTTATAATATGTCATTCTTTCTTTCATTTCATTTCATTACTTCTCAAATTTGATAGAATTGGAATTGAATAACGAAATGAAACTAGCATGAGGAAAAGGAAAAAAAAAAATTAAGGCCAGTTTGATATGGTGGAAAAAAGAAATGAAATTCAGCTGAAATTATTTTTCCAGGTGTTCAAAATGAGAAAAAGACAATATTGCCTTCATCTCTTTCACACCATTCTTTCCTCCTCCTGTTCCATAGACAAATGTCAATTACAGTCTACATAAAATGGGGGAAAAAAAATCCCAAGTTGAGGAGTCATGGAATTGACTTATCCAGAAAACGTTAGTGGAAATAAATTTTTTTTTTTTTAAAAAAACCAGACAAAACAAAAAGGTGGAAAAAAGGCCCAGGGGTAGAGCAAGGACCGGGTCTCTCCACTTTTTCCCTCCCTTTCCCTCCACTTCCCCATCCTCATCATTCAATTTTTTTATTAAATAATTTTTTAAATGATAAATTAATGAATGGTGAGGATGAGGGAAGTGGAGGGAAATGGAAAAAAAGAAAGTGGAGAGACCCACTTCCGGTAAAGCAACGTCTTCCGACATTGTCTGCGTATCCCTGTCAGACTTGATGGAGCCAAAATTATGGAACGAAAATGAATCTTCTTGTGCCCAAACACTGTATCGAGCAACCATGAACCAGAGCTGCAGCTGCAAGGAGGAGAAACTTCAATGGCTTAGTTTTGATGACCTAGATTTGCGAGGAGGAGTAGCGGCTTCAGCTACCCGCCTCTTTGCCGAAGAAAAGGAGCTGCTTCCATGGCCGAATCACTGTCAAAGAAGAACACAGTAATAGAGAGAAGAGAGAACGATGTGGAGGTCGATGGAGGAGGCCGCGGGTTGAACAAGACAATGCCCGAGACGTGAAGGAGATGACGCTAAAGATTTAAAAGAGGCGACATTGGTGGCTAAAGATGTGAGGGAGATGACGCGGTGACGAATACAGAAACAAGTACATGTGGGCAAAATTTAAAGCTACTTAAAATATGAGCCATTAACACTAATTTTTACAAATAAAATTAAAAAAATAATTAAAGACGTAGTGAAATTGTGTTGGCCCCTCTTGCATTCGTTCTGGAGATGATACAGTCGTGGTACACACAGGAGATGTGAGAAAAAGTGAAGGGCATCTTGATCAGTAAAAATAATTTTTCTAGAGAATTAATTTCCACCCTCGAAAATCATTATCCAGCGACTCAATTTGATGCCAGCCAAATCTAGAAATATGTAAAATTCCGTTCTTTTTTCTTTTTCTGAGCCAAGACTCCAATGAATCAAACGGGCCCTAATATTCTCTAGAGGTTCACTCAGATTCAGTAATAAACACGGCCTTGTAACGATCTTCAATAATTTCCTTTCAAAGCAAAATGGCATGATCCTACTAAAAAAAAAAAAAAAAGGCATGATCCCACACGAGAAAAGGTCGGTTCCAGTATGTCCAATAAAAGACTGACACGTAAGAAAACACTCATCCTATGACGCGTCAATCCGAGAGCGAGCAGCGAGCGTCCTCATTTTCATATCTCCTTTCTGATGCGTTTTCCCCTGTGCATTATTTGAATTTTCGTCCAGCGCTTAGCGTTTGCCGTCGTACTGAGCCGGCGGAGGTGGCAGAGGTGGTGTTCGTGGAGGTTTTGATTCAATAAATTTTCCAATCAAATTTTAGTGCACGTTGTTTGAGGTCTAAAATCATGGCGGAGAAGTACAACTTGAAGAACCCTGCGGTGAAGCGTATTCTACAGGAGGTGAAGGAGATGCAATCTAACCCTTGCGATGATTTCATGAGTTTGCCTCTTGAGGTATCATGTCTTCTCACCGCAAACTAGTACTTTCATAGTTTTCCTGTTCTATTAGGGTTTCCAGTTCAATATCTCTCATCTTGTTCTTTAATTTCAAATTTCAAAGTACTGTGCTTCCTATTCGATACCCGCTGCGCGTATTTGATGTTTTTTCAATGTAATTATCGACCAATGGGGTTTCATTCAGCTCGACAGGGAGCCTCGCGTTATGGTCTCTGTTGCAATTAATAACGTTTTCGATAGCTGTGAGAGTGTATACTTAATCCGTGCCATCAACACAATAGAGTTACTTGATTAAGCTTGTGGATGTTGCCAAATTGCGAATCTTGACAAGTTATTTCTTCATGGAAAGAAGCAAATATATCTGACTTCCATCAGAAGTACGCGTCTGACCTCTTGTGTGACGGAGATCAGTTCAGAGGCATCAAATATTCCTTGGCGAGGCCCTGTTGCCTTGGCTTTCTTTATTTTCTTTCATCAGTGTAAAATAAACAAGTGATAATTGGTTCTTTCCTTTTTATTGCATCATCAAAGCTCACCCAAACATGATAGAGTGACTGGATTTTTTTGGAGAAATTTGAAGCTCATTCCACGTTCCCACTGAATCATATGTGCTAATATACCATATGAACCTGAACTTTGAAGCCTCTCTTTTCCGCTCTTATTTGTTTATTTTTCTTCATATGAGGGTTTCCCCAACTTGATAAGGTCATAGGGATGTTGTGCATGATTTTTTCCCCATGATCTGCAAGTTTCTTCCATATTTCAAACTTGGCATTTGATTATGTAGTGGCATTGTCCTGTTTTTGCTGTCTTCTAGCAATTATCTTTAAGAGACTCTGATATCATCTTTTTACAGGAAAATATTTTCGAATGGCAATTTGCAGTAAGAGGGCCTTGTGAAACTGAATTTGAGGGTGGTATTTATCACGGACGGATTCAGTTGCCTGCCGAATATCCATTCAAACCTCCTTCATTTATGTTGTTGACAGTAAGATTTTCTCCCTTTTGATAGATTAGATTGTTTTGTCATATTAATTGGCATAATATCTTTCTGAGTTGTTGTGTTTTAATTTTTATCAACCATTCTTTTCTGTAATTTGGAAACTCATTTCTATCATTCTTATATGTTTTACTGTTATTTTGCCAGCCTAATGGTCGTTTTGAGACACAAACGAAGATTTGCTTGAGCATATCAAATCATCATCCAGAGCATTGGCAGCCATCTTGGAGCGGTAAATAGCATCTCCTTTTTAGTTTGATACACTGCGACTACTAAATATTTTGCAAGTCATGTTGGGAGCAATTTAGGAAGACAATTTGCTTCATGATACATTCCAAATATGCCCTATGTGGTTGTTAGAGCTACATGGGAGACTTTATTGTTCTATAGCTTTATGTTGCTTGTTGATTTGCAACTATAGGACTGCCTGAGATGTTTGGTTGTGGCCTTCATAATTCTTTTGAAATATTGGTGCTATCTATGTTGTATTGGCGTTGCAATATTCATAATTCTCCTCTCATGAAAGAAGTTGACATTGTGGTTATTCATGCAATGTCTGTTCACTTTCTTGCTTTGTAACATCTGATGCTTACATCTTAGCCAGGCAAGGAGGGGACTGATTTTTTATTGAGAAAATACTGATCATGCGGAGTATTTTTTATGGTTACTGGAGTAGGACTGATCTTTAAACCATTATCGTTTAATTACTACAGAACGTTGCCTCCATACTCTGAACAATTAATAACCATTAAATTTTTGAAGCTTTAAGCATATCACTGTGATGACCGAAAGGTTCTTACCTAGCTGATATAAATTTCTTCTGGCAGTAAGGACTGCTTTAGTTGCATTGATTGCATTTATGCCTACCAACCCAAATGGTGCATTGGGCTCATTAGACTACAAAAAGGAAGAGAGGCGTGCTTTGGCCATTAAATCTCGGGAAGCACCTCCACGATTTGGAACTCCTGAACGTCAAAAACTGATTGATGAGGTGGAATTGGTTTTCTATTGTCTTGTAGCCTATACATGTTGTATGCAATTCCGTGTTCTAATCTTAATTTTTTATCCCAGATTCATGAGTATATGCTAAGCAAAGCACCCCCTGTTCCCCAACATGGCCCATCACAGGACCCTGAAGAACAACACCCTGACAATGGGGAAGATGAGACCCGGGTTAGTTCTCCAAATCCCAAGACACCAGCCAGTGAGGGGCCTCAAGGTCGGACAGAAGTTGACCGAATTGTTGAAGAACCAGCAAATGCGAATCCTCATCCCTCTGGGGTCGAAGCTCCAACAGAGATTCCATCCAGTGTTTCAAGCAACCAATTGCCCGAAGATTCAGATGAAAGGGTTTTGAATCCAAGGCCAGAAACAAGGGGCCAAAAACCTGATGATCGTTTGTTCACATTGGCTGCAATTGGACTTACAATTGCAATCGTGGTTCTGTTGCTGAAGAAGTTCATTAAATCTGTTGAACATGGTGCGGTTTTCATGGGTGGATCCTAGATGTATTCGTTGTTCGTGCTGGCTTCTGTGCTCGTCAAAAGCGAGCACCCTTTGATGTTGTAACTACAGTAATATAATTGCGTCATACTGCTGTCACCTATATACCGTATGCAATTTTTAGCATTCTTATTTTGCCCATTAATATGGGGTAGTTTATTGTCAACATGCTGGTCCAAGTGCAAAATGTTTGTTAAATACGACATTCAATCCCGATTTGGCAGTACATCTGCTGTTGGTAAATATTTTTTTATTCAAGAATTAATGTACTATTTGCCTATAAATTTGTAGGTCTTGTTTGGCTTTAGATTTCAATTTTTGTACGATGAGAAATTAATTATAAAAAAAACCGAATATTAGAAAATCAAATTCATTCTAGTATTGTAACAGTTACTTTTTATTTACTCGAAGATATCTTGACAATTGAGGCTAATCCTTTGAATAATCTGAGCACTATCAAAAGAGTGATCTTTTCTCAAGAGATGTTATTTTATACACACGTTTTAGGAATCACTCTGAAATAATGTTTAAAGAGACTGTTACGTTATAATAGTTACTTTTGTTAAATTGATTACCATTGCAATGCATGGTTCACAAACTAGAAAATACCTTTGGCCAAAAAATGTTAATATTAATGGAATTTGAAGAAAAAATTGAATTGTGTTCATAATTTACAAGGAGGGCCACTTATAATGAATTTTATATTTTATTGATAGCTAAAATCTCTATAATAATCTGAATTTTAATAAAGCAAATGAATTGTTAAAAATTCAATAATCACGTTAGTGATTAGTAAGCATTTGATCCAAGATAATATTATTATTATTCATGAAGCCTTCCACTATCTCAGGCACAAAAAGCAAGGAAATTTTGAGCTAGCTTCAAAACTAGACATGAATGAGGCCTATGATAGAGTGGAATGAGACTTTTTATATCATGTGTTAATTAAAATGGTTTTCTCAAAGCCATGGGTTGATAGGATTTTCTGGTGTATTTCATCCGTGAAGTTTAATATCTTAATGGCTGGAAAAAGAATTGCAAGTATTTGTACCTGTCAAGAAGACCCTTTATCCCCCTATCTCTTCATACTGATTGCATTGGTGGATGCTCCAAGCAGTTATCTAGGTTTGCCTGTTCTCTGGGGTAGATCTAAAATCCAAGCTTTTAAAGTTTTGTCATTGACAAAGTTAGAATAAAAACTCAAGGATGGCGACGCAACTTTTTATTTGAAGCAGGGACAGAGGGAGGATGAGCTTCCTGGACTTGGAGTCGCATTCTGGAAGAACGTAAGATTCTTGAAGGCCGGCATTTTCAAGTATTGGAAATAGAAGGAAAACTAAAATTTGGCATGATGCTTGGATGACTTTATTTTTTGGAGTTTGATCGTTCTCTTTTGAGAGATTCTGTTAATGTTTTGTTCATTTTTTTGCTCTGTTTTTGTTGGTTGTAAGACTCTTTATTTTAGTAGAATCTCTTTCGATGGCCTAAAAAAAGAGAGACATATATATATATATATATAAGTAGAACAACAATAACAACACACTCCTGTTTCATCTCAATTTTATTGAAAAATAACTTTTTCGCACTGTTTTCACTCCAACGCTGCAATATCAAAATCTTTCACACCAAAGATAATTTCTAATATCCAATAGTATATGCAAACCTTTTCTACAATCCAACATTAATTAGATACTTTGAGATATTTCATAAAGTCATTAGACATATAAATACAGGCTCTAATTGTTATTATTTTCACCTAAAAAGGCTGATTTCCAGAATGCACGTGCTTATAAACATGGTCAGAGATAGATTCCACAACCAAATCCCCCAAAGAGTTTTTGGTTCATCAAATTCCCTTCACAAGAAGTAGCGTTGACGTCATTTTCATCCAGAAAGAGTGGAATCTATAAGCATTCTAAGAAAGTTGAGTATAATGACTAAAATATCTTCAGACCTATTCCAAAAAGCAACATCTTTTATTAGGAACTTTGAATTACAAATTAAAATGAATTTTAGTTTTTAATCAATATTAATATTAAAAATATTTACACAAAAAATTGAAAATATTAATATTAATATTTTTTTAAAGGTAAGTAAACTCCCCCCCCCAACAAAATCAATAACCATCAGACCATGAAAGAAATATAATCACCTGACATCAAACTCAAATTCAAAGCTAAAAAAAAATCTTATTCATTACGTAGTAAACATCATTGTTTCATTCCATCAAATTTGATTATTTTTCTTATCCATATTCTCATTTACTAACAAACATTTTTGCCAGGAGATAATGGCATTTATGAGCACATCCATTAACATAGGCACAAACACAGTGAATGCGTGGTGCATCATGAAACATGCAACACAAACACCGACTATATAAGCACTCAAATTCATCCAGTACAAAACATAAAGATTACATAACATCATTATTTTACTAGAACCTAAGTTCATTTTGGAAAGCAGCAGAATACAACTTATCCAGCAGGCAAGGTAGTCATGGCTCAACCAGATAAAAGCTTATCCCTTGACTTAGAGCAAACAACATAGAAAAGCAGCTTTAATGGGACTCTGCCTTCACCACAGTCACAGGGCAAGACGCGTTATTCACTACATAGTTGCTGACACTACCCATTATAGCCCTGTCAATAATGAAGAGAATGAACAGCAACTCAATATCTAGCAGGAGTCAGAATAGACAACATTCTCAAGTATTTCCCTTATCCTTATCCTTAATGTACCAAAGAGTTTTTCATCCAAAATAAACTGCGAATCCATGACTCACACAAAGTCTGGAATGAATCACACTGTTGATGAATAGTTTATGAATATTTAAACTAGGTTACCTTTTGAGGGTACCAAGGCCTCTGTTCCCCATGATAAGGCAGTCCAGAGGTGTGGTATTAACTGCTTCACAAATTTTCTCACGAGCATCTCCCCAATAGATCTTCAACAGGACTTCAACCTGCGCCACGAAAAGAGTTGAAGCTATTCTGAAATCTGATGAACATTTGAATTTGAACAATCATCACCTTCAAATTTTAAGGCCAAAGAAACTATAATTATATTTCTACCTTGTGTTGTCTAGCCGCAGTTTGGACAATATCCAGTGTTTCTGCAGCAGGTTTCACTCCATACTTCTTCATGATAACTGGATTAGAGAACTCGGCCAGAGGAATCAAAGCTGCATTTGGGCTCAATATACAGAAATCCATTTAGTGCTAGCTCATAATAAATATGGGGAAATGGTTGGAGCTTCGACAGTTCATTAAATCTCCTCATCTTGAAAGAGGGGAGAGGGGAATATCATCTGGATCTATGAAATGCTCAAAAGATCTACAGCTAAAAAGAGAAAATTCTTGCCTTGTAAAACAAGAACAAAATCAGGACCAATAAAATGCCCATGCTTCTCTGCAGTAGGTTTTAAATTCCTAGAATTTGAACTCATACGATGCACATCATTTCAGTTCAATAGAAATCAGAGATTTCTGAAGTGAAACTTAAAGCAGCATGATCGTGTGATTTAAGAATCTAATCGTTAAACTATTCGAAGCAAAGTCAACATCGGTCAATGTTGATTAACAAAGTCCCGAAGCCAATAGAAAAAAAAAAAAATACAGTGCAAACAAGAGGGAAACAAACAGGAAAAAAAAAACAGAAGCAAAAGGAGGGAGTTCATTACGAGAGCCAGTAGCAGCCCAGAGCTGAATCTCGCCGTTCTCGTAATCCGATTCTTGGCTGATGTTGACAAGAATGAGATGATCCCCTTCTCGGACCAGATTATCCACGGTCCATTGGAGAGCTCTGTTACTGCAAGGGGAGAAATCAACGGCCACACCGACTCTCCTATGAGCTGCCATTTCTCGCTTTCGCAACAACAAGGCGAAGTGCAGAGTTCTGAAACAAGTTTTTATTTATTTACTTTTTTTTGGATATGAATGCTTCACAGAGAAAGCTTTATGACGAAGACCGCAACTTCTGAGGCTGAGGCTGAGACGACCGGCGCAATCTTCTGTGCTGAAAATTAAAAATGGCAGACCTTTGAGACTCTTGCCATTAGTTCTGACCGTTGAATGATGATTAATAATTGAACGGCCCCTTTTCACTGATGAAGTTTGTATCCTATAAATATCCTCTCTTTCAAATTGATGCTATTATTAATCATACTTTAAGATGTTTTTTTACTTACACGTGTTCGATGTAATTTTTTAAGTTTTGTTTTAGTGTTTCTTTCAAAAATCTTGTACAGTTTTTCTCTTATTGCTATTAAATATCTCATTATATTAAAAAATAATAATAATTGAACGGCCCCATGGGAAGAGATTTGGTGTTATTTAAATAAATAAATATAGTCTAATAATAAAAAAAGAGCATGACATACTCCGAGAATATAATACATTTTTAAAAAATTAAATATTTAAAAATATAATGTATTTTTAATTTTTTAAGATATAATTATTATATTTTAAAAAAATGCCCCCATTGATGATAATTTTATATTTATTGTTAGGTATTTAATAAAAATAAATATAAAAAGATAAAGTTAGTTGAAAAGTAAGTAATTACTTTATTGAAATATAAAATTTAATTAAAAATATTTTATATTTTTTAATGAAGGGAGTATATTTTACTATGATGATGAGTGATTAATGACTCTTGAAGATATTTAAAACATAAGTGTCTAAATTCCAAAAGGAAAGGTCATTAATTATCTTAGTTAAATAATCAATCAATCGATATTTATATATTTATAACCTTATGGCTACTTAATTAGAGGCAAATAAAAATTTAGAATATTTTTCTTTTGTAACAAAATCTAGAATATTTTTAAATTATTGTTCATAATTCTAATTATTAGACCCTTTCACAGGCCAAAAAAATTATTAGATCCTTTCAATTTGGGACAAATTGTAAAGTAATGACATGGGTCTGTTTCTATTTCTATTCCTAGATATTTTATTTTCTAATTCATGAACTGAATCTCAGCAATTGACTGGGACTATGAAAATAACGGGGCGTGAATGAATGAAAATAGCACGTTGCATAACAATGAAACCTCCCCTGGATATCGATCATGTGCAGTGAAAACCATGTAGTGCATGGGAGATGGAAAATCTTGACCCTGAATTTTTATCTAATGGCTAGTAAAAAATAAGTGTATAAAAAAGTTTTTCATTTGTCACAATCATAATTTATGAAAAATATAATATTTTTAATAAATCTGTTAATAACTAATTTAAATAATACAGATTTTATCTAGAAAGTTCAGTTTAATATTAATTTTTTTATCTTTTTATAAATTGATTATCCAGATATATTTTAAACAGTTTAAATTTAATTTTGGTTATATTTAAAATTTTTAACTTACATTTTTTTTAAAAATTATTTTTTAGAAAATGTTAGAAGTGTTATCATTATTTTTAATATTATATTTATCAAAATAAAAAATTGTAAGCATTATAAAAAAATTAATATTAGTTATAAACTGTCCAGACTTCAAAGTATATTTGAATAGGTAATTTATAAAAAATAAAAAAGTTAATATTAAACTAGACCATCCAAATAAAATCGGTATTGTCCAAATTAGTTATTAATTGACTGATTAAAAATATTATATTTTTTATTAATTTTTATTTTGGATAAAACATGACTGTGTGTTTGCAAATGAAAAACCTTTTTATATACCTATTTTTTATTAGCCATTAGATAAAAATTCATGATCAAGATTTTTCACTTCTCATCCACTGCACGAATTCCACTACACATGATCCATATCCAACCTCCCCTTAAAAAAAATATAAAGTTATTCCGTTAAAAAAAAATATAAAGTATTTTTTGAGAGGTTAAATGTTAAAAAATATGAAGCATTTTTAGTCTTTTAAAGTATAATGATTACTTTTTTTTCTAAAAATATCTCTATTAAATAAATTACTTTATATTTATAAAAGTTAAATATAAAAAAATAGAATTAGTTTAAAAACAAACAACTATTTTATTAGAAATAAAATTCAATTAAAAATGTCTAAAATTTTTAAAAGGAGTTAGCATTTTGTTTATCATCATTTCTTAAAATGTTTATCATTAATTGATATGAAAAAATAAAAAAATGTTTTACATTTAAATTGATACAAAGTTACAGCTGCATCAGAGCATATATTATTGCTCCTTTCATCTAACATTGTAAGAACATTTTTTAAGTATTAAATTCATAATAGAAAACATTTTGAGTGCAATTAATATTTTTTTTAAAAAACCTTAATTAAGGGATATAATTAATAATTTTTTTAATTAAAATATTCTATTAAAAGATAAGTATAGAAAGAGTATGTAATTTGAAAAATAATTAATTATTTATTAGAAGTATAATTTAATTCAATTAAAAATGTCTTATAACATTAAATAGAACGAATATATCCTAACCATTCACCATGTTGAAAAATATTTTAATATTGTGATCAATAGATGAAAATACTCTCAACTATTTTCTTTATAAAAATTGCCATTTGCGTTAGTCATATCCATTATCATTGTATTTTAAATTAAAAAAAATTACGTATAAGTCTCATGAAATAGATTTATTTATAAATAAGTCTTATGAAATTTAGAAACTACAATCAAATCTCTTAAAACTTGAATGTAATTTGAAATTGAGATCAAAAGGCAATAATGCTCACATTAAAAATACATTACATCAATCAAATAATTTACAACTACTTTATCATTAATATACAACTATTACTTTAATTTCTTACAACAATAACTTCATATATTTAATAGTTAAACCAACTATGCATTGTTTAAAAGTCTAATATTAATTATTTATAATTATTTATTAGTAATTTATAACTATTACTCTAACTTTTTATAGCTATAACTTCACATATACTCCTTTCATTTTTATTATAGGAGAAGAAACTATCACTTTAATTTATTTTTATATAAATAAAATCATTTTTTAAATAGGCATTTATTGCAAACTTTTTAAATTACTTCCTTATAATTTCATCATTTACAGTTATAAGAAATAATTAATGAAAGCTTAATTAAAATAATTAATAAAGGGTTTTGTAGTCTAATTTTTTTATTTTTAGACACATTATTAATACAGTTAACTAATTTTATTAAACTGTATGATACAACTTTTTTTCTATAAATAGAAATGAAAGAGTGCATTACTAATAAAATTTAACACTAATTATTTACAACATTTCATCATTATTTACAATCATCATTTCATATTTTTTATAATTATAATTTCACATATTTAATAGTTAAAAGTTTGAATATTTAATGTAAAAAGTTAAAGTTATAATTATAAAAAATTAAAGTGATAGATATTAAATTATTGATAAAATAGTTATAAATTATTTAATTGATATAATGTATTTTTAATAGGGGTATTATTGTCCCTGTACTTTATTTTTAATTACATTTAAATTTTAAGAGACTTAATGTTTTTAAATTTTGAGAGATTTATTTGTAAACACGTTTATTTCATGAGACGTATATTAAATTATGTCCTAACCTTTTCCTTCTCTCCTATAGGTACCTCTATAGGTTTATTTAATCCTCATTGCATGTAAAGTATAGGCTGGAAAGGGGGACAGCCTGTATAATTTCTGGCTTTGCATCTTCATTGGCTAACATTTGCTGTAAAATTTGAAATGATTATAAATCATTCATCACAAAATCTCACGAAGTTATTACAACCCTGTTGCTGTTGGCGATCAAAAACAGGGGAAAGCACTCCTTTTTTCTCTCTCTCTCTCTTTCTCTGGCTGGACATTGCTGTGAAAGAATGTGAACTGTGAAACTCACAGAAAACCAAAAAAAGCTTGCGGAGAATGAGCCCAAGTGTTTGAAAACCAAAAGTCAAGTGAAACAAACTGCATTCCAGTTTCTTCCGCCATGATTTCCTTCTTGTTTATACTCTTTGACCTGCCCTCAACTCCTGCATAATAAAACCTCTTCAAATCCACTCTTCGCAAAGACTGTTAAAGAGTGAAAGAACTTCTTCATCCCGTTATCATCGACCTCGTCTTCACTTTCTCTGACCACAATCCTCAGATGCCTGAACAATCTGGCATCTTTCACATCTTGGATGAAGTCTTTCATGAGCAAGGCATAAGATGTGAAGTACTGAATCTGATGAGAGTGATGCTGCTCAAGTGCAATAAGGTTTGCAAACAGAACCTTGGTGTACTTCTTGGTTACAAGGGGAGGAATCTCAAAACCCCATCAGAAAAGCTTATGTCTAACAAGCTTGTGGCTGTGAACTTCATGAACTTGATTCCTGTTTCTTAAGTTTTGTTGCAGACTCGGCATCTTTTGCTTTTGGTTCTCCACCAGCTATGTTTGACTCAACTATTGAATTTGTAGGGATATAGCACTGGTGGATAAGGTCGAGCAAATGGTTACCTTCTTGGCTGAACTTCTCTCTGAGAAAGGCCCGTTCTCCTGGTAACATGTTTTTGAAGAACCGAGTGCAAGCTCGGTTAGAGTACACTGTGCTGGAATGGGCACAATCACGAACAGACTCTGAAGAACCATCCATGGAATCTGGTTTTCTAACAAAATGAGGTTTTTCCTGACTGCAAAGAACAGCTCGGAGGTGAAGATGGGATCACCACGGCGTCTCAGACCCTTAAAAGCATATTTAAGAAAAGCTCGATGATGAAGCAGCCATCAAGGAGCATTATTTCCACAAACTCGTCGCTGGTGAGATTGAGTGTTTCTTCATAGCAGTTTCTTGCTGTTTGCTCTATATCTCTCAGCGCCATCACACATTCGTGCAACGTTGCTTCCAGGTTCGGCTTGCGACTGAGCAGAGTATAAAGGTAATGCAACTTGTTCTTCCTTGAGTTTTAGGTTTTCATTGTCGTGATGGAAGGGACCAATAGAAACTAAATCAGGGATATACATTTCATTCTCAGGAACATTGTGTGAGCTCCTGATATATATTTCATCTCAGGAACATTATCTGAGCGCCTAAGTTTCACCGCACTGAAGATAGATTTCAAGATGAAATGGCTTCTATCTTTCTTTAATGGCACATGCAAGTTTTCTGTCTCTCTCCTTGAAACTGTCCAGTTTCCATCTATGACCAGACTTCCCTGTTTACACGGAAATTGATACCTGAAAGCCTCTAATCTGTAAGTAATTATACTGTGCAACATGATTTATGCAGGTTTTGATACATATACGTATATGCAACA
>NW_026556270.1:0-38702 GCF_029017545.1 Prosopis cineraria | reverse complement strand
CATGTATAATTATAATACGCACACTTGTATCGAATTCATGATATAATATGGTAAGGTTATTAGGATAGAAGTTCCCAGCCGCGCCCCCCCCCCAAAAAAAAAAAAACTTGTTTACTGTTATTTAATGTTGATGTTGATTAACATTAAATTTTTCAATAATGTTCTAGTTTTTAATAAAAGTTCTATATATAAATATGTGTGTGTTATTCTTTGTTAACTTTTTCAATTTTTTTAAATATTCATTAGTCAAATTACATTTCATCCACCTTATTCCTTTTAAAATTTAAACGAATTATGATTTTTTTTCTTTAAAAAAGGAAAACCTACACAGACTAATACAAATAATTGGCAATGGTCCTTGGTCTAGTGGCACTAGACATGCCCTTGGGGCACGGAGTTTAATTTTTGTTTTTTTTTTTTTGGGCCAGGAGTTTAATTTTGGGTTCGGTGAAGTATTTCCCCAAGCGCTATACTTGCATCCAAAATAAATTTAAGAAAGTGGTTATAGGTTTCTATCTCCTAATGTCAGTAATTGTTATATAAAGCAACTTAGTTTTGAATCTCAACTACTCCTATGTATATAACAATTTTGTTTGAACCGTAACCCTTATTATTTTGTGGTTAATTATCTAGTTCATTTTAACCATGGGTTCTATCACACCCCGAAACTCAAGGATATGACCGGCATGAAATATGAGATGAACTCATATTCTCTAAGCTGTAATTAGCTAGAGTTAATGAAAATATTAATATAAAAGTTTATATAATAATAAAATTTGTAAGTCCTAAATATTGTTAGAAATTTCGGCAAAATCTTTCCTATAGTTTGGACCTCCCAAATTTCTTACAATGACGTAACCTGTCAACCAATCCAACTATGGAGACTAGCTCCACACTAGCAAATTACATATCAATAAATAACACCATGATATAATTATGATATATGTGGAGTACTAAATTACAATTACATAAAACAATTCATTTACACAAAATACCAGAAATGTGCTACCACTGTCTGAAAAGCGATACTGCCCCTCAACAATACACAACCAGGTCATCTACAATATCTTAGACCAAAAAATTTTCGGTGAGTAGCGTTTCAATTGAGATTATAAATTATAACTAATTAAAGATAAAATGTGTTAGGTAGTAACTAATAAATTTATTTAAACAATTAAAAGAATAATGAAACTTACTTTGGTTAACAATGAATGATGAGTTTACTCTATAGTATAACCATGAAACTAATAATAGCATTAAAACTAGATAACCTTATCAAAGTTTTTCTATTAAATATATATTATATATATAAAGATTTCAAATTATGGAGCAATTAAGAAAAATCCCTTTAAAGAAACTAATATAAAAATGATAGGTTATAAATTAATATAGGAGGGCTTTATCAGAACGAATAACAAGCGTGGACACACAATCCATAAGAGTAAATAACGAATCAAGCGTGTACACACAATTCATGAAAGTAAGTAACCAACAAGCGCAGTTAAAAGTCACGAAACAAGCGTGGCAAGAGTCACGAATCAAGTGCGGCATGAAGCCCATGAAAACAAGCGTGAGTATGATGCTCACGAATAACCATCCCTCCGTTCCACGTGCGTTGGCTATTGCATGGGGCTAGCACCTTCAATAAGCACCTTGCTAGCTAGGTGTATCATGGCGCGCCAAGGGCTAACGGAACTACCGTTAGCATCCAGCATTATGAACTTAGTCCCCCTCATTAAAATCAAGTGTGTATGGAGAAAGAAAGCAATTTCAAAGTTTTAATCTTCAACATGCTATTTTGCTATTAATTCCCACTGCTTAGATTCATTTTTCAAATTAAAATGTGAATTAAATAATTAAACTGCAGTATATAAATTATTGGTAAAATTAAGACATGATCATCATAAAACAATTATATAAAAAATTGAATTGAAAAGGATATTAATACAATTTACAAGGGAATAATATTAAATTCAAAAAAAAAAAAATTTTATAAAAACATTATTAGAAATTTATTTGGAACACTACCCCACTCACTTGAGTGTTTTTTCAAGAATTTTAAAACTTGCTTCTCTTAACTTTGACCTTTATTCTAATAATGTTCTTAGTGTCCTAACAAATGAGTCAATTCTAAAATCATTCCTCCAATAATCCTCCAAACACTCAATGGACATTAATATTCAATCCAATCGATACTAACAATACTATAACTAATTACATTCCAAGTACACTTAAGTTAGTCAAATCGTTTACAATTCTCAATTTATCTTCACATTTTTTTATGACCCATATTCGTCATAAATCATTATAAATCATATTTAGCATTCTTAAGCTTCCTCTAGACTAAAAATAAAACAAGCATCATATATAATCCTTTTTCCCCACTTTGTTATTTATTTATTTATTTTTATTTATTTTTATTTTTTTTCAACTCAACATAATCAACAATTTTCCAGTCCTAACCGAAAGCAATTTCATTCATCCTAGCTAAAAGTAGGACACCAAGAATAAAGAACAGAAACCCATTAACCGACTGGAGGACGAAGAGATTGTTTCAATGCTAAGTTGCAGCACTCGAAGAGGGAGAAGAGAGGATTAATGATGTACCCTCAACCAAAGTGCAGTGGTGACAGCTTAGAGTCGTTATGTATTTGACGCTGAAGACGGAAAGAAAATGTTTCTATTCTGTAGCTCGGATGATAAGGAAGAAGACCAGCTATCGTGGCCAAGAAAGGATAGGATTTGAGCTTACATACACATATGCAAGACGCTCAGCTCTTGAGAAACAAGAATAAGTGAAGCTAGATACACACACGTACATACACACGGAGCCAAACCTGAACAGAAAACAAGAGTGACAGCAAAGAAGGAACAGAGAAGAGCTTCAAGCTTCCATACGCGCGAGAAGGAAGGAGACCAACATCTAGCCAGCAAACAACATAGTTGATCCACCATACGCATACACACAAACTTTACAATAGCTGAAGAAGAAGAAAAAGATAAAAACAGAGCAGGTGTGCACACACCTTCGTTCGCTGCAAAACGGAGCAAAATGGGGAAGAAAGTTTCAGCTACTCCACATGACAAAGAGAACAAATAGTTGATGATGAGGAGCAAGTCCACTAACAAAAAGGAGGGAGCTCATGCGATTGAGAAGAGAAGAAAGAGAAAGAAAAAATAGAGAACACTCGTGAAGATCAAATCTCTTCAGCGTGTTTGACCGACAAAGAGCAATAGAAAATGATATACAAGTCTTGTTGAAAATTTACAAAACAAGACCAAAACTAATTGAAAAAATTTACAATTCAAGACCCCGTGTGATTATTTTTATTTCATCATATATATTTAATAAGAAGCAAGGGCACTTTAGTAATTTTCTCATATAAGGAAAATAAACTAACCTTTTGGTTAAGTAATATTAACTCTAGATTTTCATATAAATAATAGTATAAATTCTATGAGGCTATCACTCTTCATTTATCACAAAATTAAAATAAATTATCAATTGATAGAGACTTTTTTTTAAGATAAAATTTACAACGGTCATTACATGGTTCCTTTAATTTATAATTGATATTTATATATGGATTGTAATTAATGCAAAGAATTTAGGTGGGTTGATAGCAAGCATAACCAAGGTCATATTTGGTTCTAAGAACATGGATGGAATGGGAAAGGGAAAGAAAGAGCTTTTCATCATGGACACTTTCTTTCTCACCCTAATCATGTTTGGTAGTTATGTCAAGGAAAGAACATTTCTTCGTTTCCTATTGAATTGGTTTGCACAAAGAAAGAGACAACAAATAATGACAAATGATCACATTTATCATTTTCATTTTATTTAGGTAAATTATATGGAGAGGTGTTTGCAAAAGGAAGATATGTTTGTTTAAGGCCATAACTTTTTATTTTTTTTCATAAACTAATTAGCCTATTTATTTTATGAATTTTATTTAATTAAATATAATATAATTAAAAACCATTGGAAAAAAATAATTACTAAAAACATAAATGTAATTGGTGCAAAAAAATTAAATTAATTTAAAAAATTTTAACATGGTATAAAATTAATATAAAAATAATTGTTATAATTCTATAAAAAAAATTGTTATGAACTATAAAATCAACAGTATAACAATACAACGCCTATTATAATTATAGAATATCACAAACAAGTTCCAAAATATATAAACATGAGCCAATTAAATCTAACATATCATAACTGATACTTTCAAATAAACCTTTCAACATCATCATAGGGTTTCTAGTTTAACATGTCAAACTAACCAAGTTCTAGAAAAGAATTATACCATCTCAGTATATGAGCAACATCACATAATTTTCGATACCAATGTATAACATGTCAAGGCTAATGTCTTAGACAAAAAGCTAAAGAATCACACCTTTCTTCATCTCATTCCCATTAGGTATGGTGAAAATCCCCAAACAGTAAGCCCTCATCCTTCATTATCTTCAAGTATGCAGCATTACGCTGTGTCAGAGTGAGGCCATCAGCTTTCATCATCCACTCATATAGTGACTCTTTAAGTGCATTGAGCCAAAGCCATTCCTATTTTTTTCTAGCACTTTCAACATGACTTGTTAAGTAAGCTAACACTCAAGAGGGGGTGAATTAGGTGTTAAATTTTTCCCAATGGAACATAGTAAAAAATTTTTCAATAAAGCACAATAGATCAAGAGAGTTTGATCAAATGAAGTTTAGAGAGAAAAGCAAGACATAAGAAATGTATACTAGTTTAGCCCAACCACTTGGCTTGCATTCAATCCTCAAGATCACACTTAGAGTTTTCACTAAAAACAAGCTTAATTGAGTGCTTGCAATTTCAGTTAAAAAAAAAAAATCAAGACTTATTGTCTTGAACTCTCACAATTCCCTTACAAAACTATCACTACGAAAAATTTCAGTAAGATAAATACTCATTTAAGGAAAACCTTTCCTTAAGTTCACTCAATAAAGGATGGATACAATTAAGCTTAAAAAGTTTTGAAAGAGTAGATAGAATACAATTGACATCTTATAAACTAAAACTAAGAGCTTTTTGCAAATAATAAATGCAAGTGGGTAGATGATAGTTAACGCACACTATATTCTGTTGTGCTCTCCACAAGTACACAAGTCATGTAACAAAGAGTAAGTGAAGTATTGTTTCCATAGAGATTTGTTTAAAAATAATGATCAAACAAAAGATTAAGTAAATTCAATTAAGTTGAGCCAAACACAATTATAAGAGAAAGTAGATTTTGCAAATTAAATTAAAATTCAAAAATAAGGAAAAACAAATGATTCATAAACTTCAAGTACAAATTGGTACCTAAGATTATTTACCCTCCTTGCATTTCATAACACCAAAATTATGTCTTCTCATAAATGCTTTTAATGAAAATGAGTACTAACCTAGGGTTCTAAAATTATAAGAACAAGCTCTCTTAAATCATGAACAAATGTTTAGTTAAGTTAATTTCCTAATCTCCTATTGCAATCAAGAAAACCCAAGTTTAAGCTCCAACCCTAATGTGGCCATGCAAGGCTAGCAAGTATGTCCTTATCTTACTAATAAAACCATCCATTCAATATGTAAATTTTAAGTTCTTGCACTATTTTACATTCAAGCTAGCCTTGTATTCAGCTAAAAAAATAAAAAAATTCATGTGGGTGTATGTTCAACACTATAATAAGTAATTTTAATAGTGTATATAACAATGTGAGATACATATGTCCCATATATTGTATTTGATGAGATTTTTTTTGACAGTTTTTACGTGATCTAATAACAAAAATATATTGTTATTTTAAACCTATTATGTATGTGTGTGTGTATATATATATATATCTCCAAGAAAGTCTAAAGAATACTACAAGAAAATGTATAGGAATTTGTGCTATTTATTAGTTCTGATTTTACTTGCTATGTCATAAAGTTACTTGATATTTGACTTGGTTGAATTAAATTATATGTAGAATATGGATGTGTAGGGATTGTTTTAACAAAAGCAGATGTGTACAGCTATGGAATAATACTAATGGAAATGTTCACAAGGAAAAAGCTAACAGAAGATATGTTTGTCAATGGATTAAGCTTGAAGACTTGGATAAGTGAATTAATGCCACATGCATTGATTCAAGTCATGGATTCCAGTTTACTACAAGGCAATGAACACGTTGGTAACATCTTGACAACTACGTCCACTGCTTTTGATTTGGCTGTGAATTGTTGCTCCAATTTTCCAACATAATGTTGCAATATGTTAGATGTTGTAGCATCATTAAAAGAGATCAAGGACATGTACTATGCGAAGAAGTCAAATTTAAATAAATACTAAAATTCTTCATTCCTCGTGACTATCCGATTAGAAAATGTTGGATGTAATACCTTGTGAAAAAATGGTGATAATATATTCTTCTAAACATACATAATATAAGTTGTGAATTTGTAAAACTTGTTGGTTTTTATTTTTGATGAGTTGTAATAATTGTTGTATGACATGGATATTATGTGCCTTTTGATCAATGATATGTAGGGGTCCATATAATTAATTTTTTATAAAGGCATCCAAAAAAACAAAACAAATATATTGGCTTTACAAAAGAGTCAATTTTATTAATATCAAACAAACAATTACACACACTAATAGCCAAAGCCAAAAAAACAAAAAAAAAACACACAACACCCAGAGCAAAAACAAAAAATACAACCTAAACACCAAAACCTCACAAAAACCTAAAAAAACGTACAACCTAGCTACAGACAGAAACCAAAAGAAACAAAACATTAACCAACACCAACACAAATACTACAACCATTAGTGTTCCCAGAGTCCTTATCCAGGTTAATAATTAAATGAACTAGCAAAATATCAGCTAAGAGCGGTGGTACTACACTTCTAGTCACCCATTTGTTAACACCTCTCTATTTCCAGTAGCTGCCAACATATCAGCAACATGATTGCCTTGACGTGCAACCAAGGAAAAATCAAGATGTGGCCTTTCATCAACTAATCTTAGAGAACAAACAACTACATGAAAAATATTATTTAGCGATAAAATTTAACCATAGATCATTCTTTCCTTGCTAAAAGCTTGAATAAGCAAGGAAATTAGTGTGGAACAATGACTTTGTAGCTTGAATTAAATTCAGCAAGGAAATTAACAAATTTCGGTTTATTCCTCTTTAAGTAGAGAAAAAAATGAGTAAAGCCCTGTTTATTTCTCTCTAATTAATGAGACATATTTTATTCTTTTTTAATTAACGAAAAAAATAGAGAACAAATTAGGATTGTCTTTTTAGTCTTTGATAAAATAATTAAATGACCAAAAACAATTTACAGATTTTTAATATTTTTAAAATCATCTTCAATAAGATAATACAGTACATTAAAAATTAAAAATATAAGAAAAAACTAACTTGCAGTATAGTCATTTTAATTGAATCACTATCCAAAAAATAGTTATAGCCATTGCGATTATATATATTCTGCTTTCTAATTATGCTCTGGGGGATTTGTTTTGATGGTATACATTGTTGCAGGATAATAATAGATTGGTCCCAACACATTAATTTAATGATAATGATTTTTTTTTTGGGAAAGATGTGTTAAAGTTTTGGGGAAATGGTTGAATTTTTTTTTAAAATATGCAAATGACAAGGTGGTATCCTGAAATATTATAATTCTTCTCAAGTCTCTAGAAATATTTTTACATAAATAATTTTTCAAGAAATGATCAAACTACTTCCAATTTAAAATAAAAAAGTAATAGCTCTGCCCCTTAAAAAAGTAAATATTAGCAACTACTTTATTTTAAATAATAACTATAATAAAACAAGCAATTATGAGCCTGTAATTGAGATTACCTATTTTCAGAAAAAAATTTTGTTCAGAAAAACAAAAAATGAAAAAACTTATTTGAAAATATGTTTCAAGTATCTATTCTGAAAAACAAAAAATTAAAGTTAAAAGTTGTTCTAAATAACTAACCCAATTAGTTATTGAACCAATTGAGGTTAAAGGTTAGGAGTTAGGGGGTTTAGTCAAAATCTAATCGGGAGTCAAACTGAAAGTTCAACCAAAATTAAATTGATCATAATAAAATAATATATTTTTCATTATATAGTAAATAATATATATTTTGTTAAAAAATAATGTAGATATATAAAATTTATAATACATTAATTTTTTTTTCATAATTTTATTTAGACATGTACCTATTGATGGCCTTGGAAATATCATCATCTTTTTCTCTTTTCAATGTGGAGCAGACGTCTGCATCAATCACCTAACCTATGGAACCTTCCTTCACACATTGGGTCTTCACTCTTCATACATTGGATCTTCAACTCTTCGTCGTCTTCCTTCTTTTTTCATCTACTTCCGTCTTCTTCTTTCTTCTTTTTTTCGGCGAGAAGCTGCTAGATCCTTGGAGATGACAATATTCTTTGATAGCATTGTTAGATTAATCTCACGTTCAGCAGTCTCATCAGAGTTGAAGGTTTGTCTCAGAAAGAGCTATTTCTATAGCTTCCCGTTAAGGATATAATCATGGATGACTCTAAATCTGGTTGATACTATTCTTTCTTCGTTTGCTAAAAATGATAACCCGCCTAACCAAGCCTGGCTCATGGGGTTAGATGAGATAATTTTGGGTCACCCAAGTTTACCGGAACCCAATGAAACCACCAACCTAGGTTAAACACATGGCTGGTTCATCGATTAGGTCAGCCAATCCGGTCTAGTTTATCAAATCATGACTAGAAATTTTTTCAGATGTTTTATTATTTTTGTTATGCAAAATTATACAAAAGACAGAAAATAATGAAAATTACATTAAAAAAATGAATTATTTTTTTCCATTTATTTTACCAATTCAGATTTTTTTAAAATAATGATTCAATAAATTGCTTTCATTTCTTGTTTTTAAAATTTGTTCTGAAAAACTATTTACAAAATTGTTTTGAGAATATAAAAACAGAAAAAAGAACCAAATAAGCCTATAATTTGTTTGTGCAAATTTTTGACTTACTGAAATTCAAGTGTTCCAAATATCAATAATTATTTTTAATTAAACAATTAGAACAAGTAATTATAATTTTCCAATAGTCCAAGTATTTATTTGCATGGCAATATTTCTCTAGCAATACCATAATCTGACGGAGCAATGTACGTAATCAACATAAGTGACAGTCAAGTTGCATATGTTACATGTGGACCGCAGATTCATTCACTATATGTTTGAAAATTGGAATAAGTAAAATTAAAGTTATTCATTTTCAAAAGCTTTTTGACTTTGATAAGTCTTGTGGTTCAAGCGACTTTGTTTGGCACTGTCCAATTTTTTTCCGAGGACTCGAATGAAAGTATGAGAAATACATTCTACGCGTTGTAAATTCTTATTCTTTATCTTGCAACAAAAAAATCATCAATATCATCATTATATATTATAAAAATAAAATCAGGAGCACTGTTGTGACACTTTTAATCTAGCCTTATTTTAAGTAAATACATAAGCATGTGAATAAGCACTGTGTACATGCACATGTGTACATGATTGTAAAAATCCCTTCTGATTATAATATCAACATGGACAAAATTTCGGCAAAACTAATTGTTATCATTCAGATGGGATTCAAATAATAAGTTTGAATTAATTATTTCTTCCCATTCTATTTATAAGATCATTTCATATTCTTTGGTCTTTAAAACAAGACCATCTTTCGCAAAATTTAATGTTTGTAATTCATTTTAAAATAGGTCCTTGTTTCTTTAATTCCTAGCTTAATTGACACTCTTTCTGTTTTCAAATATAGAAGAAAATAATCAATTCACATAATTTAAGAAAATTGTTTAAGTATATAAATTATGTTTTAAATCAAAAAATTTTGGACTAAATTATCCCTATAATTAATTAAACAAATTTGTCTGATGAAAATAAATATTAACTTCATGAAGGACAATTTGAAAAATTTATAATAAAGGGAGTAGCTATTATTCCCTCAACCTTCCCTAATGAATTACTCTATCAATCAAAGGGAGATTTTAAAATGTTCTAAATTAAATTGTCTTGGCATTTAATTAATTGTAACTAATTTTTTTTAATCTCATAAAATTGGTTAATAGAAGCGGGTAATGTAAAGAGGGCCGAATAATATTGCAATTCAAATTTTGAATTTCTGTTTGTTAAACTCTTGTATGACATCGGTAGTGAGGATGGCGAAGGAATTGTGACATTAAAGAAGGCACCCTCACCAAACCAAGGGGTTAGTTTCACATAATGTTACAAATCATGGTTCAAATCTTTATTAGAATAGGTGTTCATATTTAGTGCTCGACCACGTCTCAAACATGATAAACATGATTATCTCCAATAGGAGGATACCTATAAGCAAAAAAAAAAAAAAAGGTATGCCACCAGCCTCTAACCACACTTTCTACAAATATTGATCAATTTATCAAAAAAAAAACAAAAAACAAAAACAAAAGACAATGGCCACGTTACCCAGTAGCATAACAAATTTCTTATAAATAGGAGATCGTGAGTTAGATTTCCCTTAGTAATTTCATGCCATTAGTATTTACCCCTCTAAATCAAATACATATACACATAGATACATGCATACATAAAGTAAATAATCCTAGGCACGCAAGATGTGGTCACAAAGCCCTTCCAACAAGTTAAGGTTCTTAGACTTTACCAACAACAAACTCTTGGTCAAGTCTCAATTCTATGGTGTCATATGACTTGACTTGGGCGTCTCCGTTTACTTGCGTGTTAATATTTTTATAGAGTTAATCGATCATGTTTTAAAATTCTCAAAATGGTATTGGAGTAACTAAGTGGTATGAAAATATGTATTAAAATTAGTTACCGGGAGGTCTTTAGGAATTATAGGTAAATAAAGAACGTAACATTTTAAAGTTGGATTTTCTTTTTAGCATATCTTGATTGTTTGCAGGAGATCTTATAATTGTTTATTTGATTAGATTTAGATAATGAATTAGTAATAATTAATAATTCTTCATCTCTTTGTAAATTAAAACTAGCAAAAAAAATTTAAAGAGAAAATAAATAAATGGGCTAATTAAGAGTAGAAAAAAGGAGTTACTAAGTTTAAAATATTCAGGAACGTCGGCCTACGAATTTTGACATTATGAAAGGCCAGAACTCCCATCTATATTTGCTCTATCACTACACCTAAACACAAGGTGATGGCCAAATTGTTAGTAGTGCTTCTTGTTGCTGTTGAGTTTCTGATCCCAATCTCTCTTGCTGATGATAAAGTACATAAAAGCATAAAGGCGGGATTACCAGGCAATTGGAGGTGTTATGGCCTGCCGTCTGTGTCAGATTACAATCCCCAGCCAGGGCAGAAGCCACCTACACCTTATGCCAGCAGTAAAATGACATCAAGCATGCTAGAGAATAATGAGGTTCCTACAAATCACCACCTAAGCACAATCCACCCACTGCCATTAATTAGCTTATCATAACTACTGCAACCTATATATATTTCTTTATGTATTTAAAGCTTATAACCAAGAAATTTAATTACACACATAAAAGTATGATCATTACAAGCAAAGCATATTTTAGCACAAGGCAATTCTTATGCTAACAACAATGGATCATTAAGAAATAACTCGCATGTTCAAATACAACTACCTTTTTCCTCTCATTATACCATTTGATCAAATCCATAGGCTACTACTCATATAGGACCAACCTATATGACTAGGCTAGCCTTGTTCTCCAATTATGACGAGTCACCCAGCCAAAAGTTTCAATACTCACTCTTAGGCCATAAATTCTCCCTTCTAAAATTATAGGATGTCATAATTGCCCGATCCACACTGTTTCCCATAGAATCAAGTGATAATGAGCATCATGCCCTACAACGTCTAAATTTTATAATAAACTAAGTTTAGTTTTATTTTATTTTTAACTCTAAAAAAAATTACCAAAGTTGACTCGGCTTTTGTGTTATAATAAGAAATGTTGGGCCCTTCCTTATAATTTTTCTCAGAGTATTTGGATTAGTTTTTTAAGAGCAAATTCATGCAGAAATGAAACAAGAAACCAAAGAAAAGAAATGTGAGAAGAAGAGAGGAGGAAGAGAGGGAGTTAGGCTTAGATCTAGGAGGCTTTACGATCATTACGAGCTCAGCTACACGATAGGTAAACTCTCTACTTCAATCCTCTTCCTTCTCTCTTGGTTTTATTCAATTTTTAGAAGAGAAAATTTCCGAAAGTTGATCCTGAAAGCTTTATTCTTGTAAATTTTAGTTTCCTTGGGTCCTTAAGAGGTTGTTTTGAATTTTTATATGGTGTCCTAATATTTTGAGCAGGCAATTGGATGAAAAATGGAGTTTTAGGGCAAAAGTCAAACCTCAAGAGGTTGGGTTTTGCTCCTCAATGGTTTAAGCCTATTGATTTAATTATAATTGTGCTATTTGAATCTAATAAGATTAAATTAAGGTTTGGTTTTCATTATAAGGGCTAATGGTGAAAGTTGGTGACACTAAGTGAAGATTTTTAATTGATTAAAAATTATATGAATTGAAAATTAGCCTAGTGGTGGCTAATAAATGGTTTTAGTGATTAAGTGATACTATGTGAATGGTTGGCTTAATATATGGACTATTAGGATGGATTATAGCTCATTAACCAAGTTGTGTGGTATGAGTTATAGTCTTCATTAATACTATTTATTATAAAAAGTGATATGGATCACTTATATGTTGTAGGAAATTATTGGGAAAACTTAATTGGAGGATAAAGAACAATCTAAGTTTCATTCTGTATAAGGGAAAATCCTTTTGGTATAAAGGGTTGAGGTAACAGGGGAATTTATATTTCTTATTGCTTTGTTTAGCTATTTTTGAATAAATATTACTAGCTATAATGCATTACATATTTTAAATGATTAAATATAATTGATTGTGTTTTTTAAAGACTTATGGGGAATTACTTGGATAATAGTGCATATATGTTTCCTATTCATTTAACAATACTTTTTTTTTATAGAAATGAGGTTGTTTGCATGCATTGTAATTGCAGAGAATGGAAGTTGCACTTAAGGAAGTGTAATCAGGTTGGGTACCTTAAAGAGGCTAAGGAACCGCTTAAGAGAGGAGTGATATTTGTTATACTAAGAGTATTGAAGTAGTCAATACTTAGGAAAGGTAGACAAGAGTGAAAGGTATGATGTCAGTGGGAGTTCACCAATGGGGAGGTGTGGACTTGTGATATTCTATGACATACTGCCAATACTCAGTGTTGCCTTTTGTATTGAGTGTTCGATATCTCTCAGTGGGGAAGGGAATCCACTATATGAAGTGTGAGGTTGAGTACCTAAGTCAGGCTGGCTCTGAGAAGTAATTAGCTTTGGCTGCTCAGGATTCACATCAAAGGAGCACAAGCGGTTAGGTGGATTCGGTCATGCCTTAGATTATATTTTGTGCTTGTGGAGATACAAGTGGGTATAAGGTTTACCTGCGAGCTAAAGAGTGCTAGGGGCATTCTGTTAGTCAAGAAAGGCCATATTGGCCTATGTCATGCATTCATGCATTTGAAATGGCTAAATTATATACTATGTTGAATCTATTATTTGTTTATTTGATTATGGCGTACTTTGTAATAATTAATGTAGATTTCTTTGTTACTGAGACTGTAGTTGTCTTACCCCTTTATTTTTAATATTTTCAGGTCCAGGTGAAGGAATCAGTGGCGGACAGGGAAAGGAGCAAAGGTAGGGGTTGTTTGTGGATTGTAAAGAACTGCAACACTTTTTTTAGCAAATCTATTATAACGTATTTAGAATTAAGGTGCTAGTAGGATGTGATTATGTATATATGTGTGTGAATATGTATGGATTATTTGGCTTGTACATGAATGTTTGTTTGTTTGTAAACTTGTGGCTAGGAAACTTAGTTATGGTGTGTGGTTTTGATAGATTTATTTAGTAGACCAAGTTTTCACTACAAGAAAATATTTATTTTGATATATATGTGATTCTACATGCAAATGCAAAGTGGTTGCATTACAAATGGTGTGCTCTGAGCAAACATATACCTTGGATAGAGAGAGTGGATGTGTGGACCCCATGGAGATCTTTGAGTCAAGTGAAAATATTTAACGTGAGTATTCATATGTGTATATGATATTTGGAATGGTTTTTGGCCACTCTTGTGTGATTTGTAAATTTTGGGGGCATAGGGTCCATTTTAGGAAATAGTACCAGGGTGGTTAAATTTTAATATAAGGGGTTTTTTCATTATTTAATTATTCTATTAGGTACTCCTAGTCCTGTTTGATGTATCCAAAGTATTTCTATAGGTTTATGACCATTAAGATGAGATTTGGACAATTTGGAGGATGGTTTTAACTAAAAAGCTACACTTTTGCATTCGAGTATCCAAATTTCAATCTGACTGTTGGATTTTCTTGAAGTTTTGATCACAAGTAAAAAATTTCATAATCTTTGTGTGAGCTTGGGAATCACTTTGATTGGACATCTTACAAAGAAATGATGCACTCTGGAAGTTGGTCCAGAGGTGCTGTCATGATAGCTATTTAAGCTGTCATGACAGCAAAGTGGCTGAATTTGCAACATGCACGAATTGCAATCCATCCTTTGAATATTTTCAAAATTTATCATGATAATAGTACTCTTTAAAAGTGACATGTCGACTCTAGAATCACTTCGATCGGAGGTCAAATGATGAAATTGTACACTCCAGGAGTTGGTCCAGAAGTGCTGTTAGGACAGTAACTTTATCTAATCTTATAGTGTCCTAATTCTAATCTAACAGTTACATCATTTTGTAATTTGGTATACTACTAGTAATTATTAAAAATGATGTGTGAGCTTTAAAATCACTTCGATTGGAGGTCAAATGGCAGAACAGCATCTCCCGGAAGTTGGCCTAGGAGGGCTATCATGGCTGTAATTTAATGCTGTTATGATAGCATCTTTTTATCCCACTTTTATCCAGTTTACTTCTATACGCTATAAGTAGAACCTATAAATTTTTCTAGAGGCTTTAAATTTTTATTTTGCTATGGTTTATTTTTTATTGATTTAAATGATTTGTTTTTTAAGTTGGTTTTAGAATTAACTCCTTAAACTCACTTAGTTTATTTGAATTGTATAATTTTTTGATAACACTTAGGGAAAGTGTTACAAATAGTGTCTGAAAAGGAGTAGAGGGCATGTGAGCTTGCAACTAGGAGTCTTTCTTAGTGTGGCATGCAGTTTTTCATCCCTTAAGGTCCACAAAGGCTAAATAACTCATGGGTAAGTTCCTATAGTCCCTTTTTCATCTCTCTAGCACCTCCTTTTTTGTGTTTCTAGTTTGTGGTGGCTTAGATTTAAGAATGTGGAGTGCCATTGCATGATTAAGTCAATGGTAGAATTTTAGGGACTTTATTAAGGTTTAATTTAGATGTTTTGAGGTAATGATAGTAAGTGAGGGTATTATTATGGTAATTTTCAGTTAAACCCAAGTGTTAAGAGACTTGGTTTTCGTTGATGGGATATGATGTAGTGTGGATAGGTCACAAGATAGATTGAAGAAAGTAGTGTGGGGAAACTTTGATGGATAAAAGTAAGGGAAGCCTTAAGTTTGTAGTTGGGAATAAAGGGGGTGATTTTTGATAGTGCTTGTTGCCGTTAATTTGTAGACTCTTAACCTCTAAACAACATTGGAATGTTGAGGTGGCTGGAGGTTCCTGTGGGGGCATCAAGTAGAACCTTGGTTTCTAGGCTAAAGGTAGAGGTAACTGGGAAAATCTACTTTCTTTTATGTTTTCCTTATTATAAACATTTACTATGAAATCAATCATACATAAATGCTTGAGATTAATGAATAACTTTGTGGAAAGTATAAGTTTGGGTTGAAATTATTGAGAAAATAGAGTTCTACAAGGACTATCAGTAATTATATATACAACAACATGAGTAAAAAGAGGTATGTTGTTATTTATTATGATATGTGAATGTATGCATGATGAATATGACAGGTAAAGAAGAGGGATTTTGTACTAGCTTAGGGGTTTAATACCCCCTTTAAATTGTTAAACTTATATTGATGTATCTTGTGATGTTGAATTTTGTTAGAAGGTTAGATAACAAAAAGGAAATTATAGAATAGTGTAAAAGAAGCTCATAGGGCCCAAGGTGCTTTATTACTATTTATAGGAGTAGGATGAAAACCCTAATGCACAAGAATGACACATGCATATCTATATAGATAAGAATAAAGAAAATAAATTGTAAAAGAAAGCTATCTATCACTTAAAAGCTTTTGGGCTAATATCTTTGTGGGCTTGAATGCTTTTAGACTTGGTTGAGAGGATAATATCTTGACATCCCCTCATAAATGAGAGGGTGGGCCTTTAGACAACCTAAGTTTATCTCTCAAACAAAGAAACCGAGTGTGTGACATTGCTTTTGTGAAAATATCTGCAATATTCTCAGACCAAGGAACATATTGAACTGTGAATTTCCTGGTCATCACTCTATCACAAACATAGTACACATCTAATTTAATGTGTTTTGTCCTTGCATGGTATACTGGGTTTGATGCCAAAGCTGTAGCACTTAAGTTATCGGTAGGGGAATTTGTTTGATTTGCAAACCAATTTCAGAAATTAAGGACTGTGACTAGGAAAATTCAATGGCAAGATCAATTAAAGCCCTGTATTCTGATTTGATACTTGACATGGCAACTACCTTTTATTTCTTCCCTGACTAAGCAATTAGGGTATTCTCAAAGAAGACGCAGTGGCCTCTAACAAATTTTTGATCATCGATGCATACAGCCTAGTTTGTATTAGAAAAACCTTGTAAATTCAGGTAATTACATGGTTTGATGTGTAAGGTTAGATGGACTGTGCCTTTTAAATATCTAAGTAATCTCTTTACAGCTTGACAATATTTGTCTATTGGATTTTGTAAAAATTGACTGAGCTTGTTTACTATGAATATGATGTCCAGTTTGGTGTTAACTAAATATTATAAGGCCCTAATCACACTCTTGTAGTTTGTAGGGTTGGTAAGAGGGATACCATCATAAATTGAGAGATTATTGTTAACTACCATGGGTGTAGGCACTGGTGAACAATTTTCCATTCCACATTTCCTCAAAATTTCAAGAATATACTTTTCTTGCTTGAGATACAACCCTGTAGAATCTCTAAATGCCTCTACTCTAAGAAAATGATGAAGTTGACCCAAGTACTTTAGAGGAAATAGGGAATTAAGTTCTTTAATGAAAATTGAAAGCATATGAGGATTATTGCCAGTAATTGTAATTTCATCCACATAGACAAGACAAAACATGAAATTATTCTTCAATTTGAGGAAAAACAACAAACTGTCACACCTTGAATGAGTAAAATTCCATCCTAACAGTGTTTTTCTAAGCCTATCAAACCAAGCTCTAAGAGCCTGTTTCAATTTATAGATAGCTTTACTTAAGAGGCATATATAGTTAGGATATTTCTTGTCAATAAAGCCTTCTGGTTGCTTCATTAACACTTTCTCATGAAGAAAACCATCTAAGAATGCATTATTTATATACATCTATTAAATTGGCCAACAGAAGGTAACAGCCAAAGTAAGAATAAACCTTAAAGTAGAAGGTTTCAATATAGGGCTAAAAGTCTCTTCATAGTTGATACTGGGATATTGTTGAAAACCCTTAGCTGCTAACTAAGCTTTAGGTTTCAAGAACTTGCCATTCGAGCTATATTTTCTCTTAAACACCTACTTGCAATTAATGACTCTTTCTTTTTCGGTATGTGGTACCAACACCCATGTTTGATTACAAATGAGAGCATTGAACTCATCAAGCATAGCCTTCCTCTAAAGTTTAGACTGTAAAGCCTCCTGTACATTACTAGGTTCAACAACAACAGCATCAATAAGATTAATTGTAGTAACTAAGCCAATATAAGGTGCTTTAGGCTTGAAAATCCCTAACTTACTCCTAGTAATCATCTAGTATCTATTTGGTATAGATGAAGTCTGAATACTTTCTTGAACAGCAATTGTTTGTTCCCCTTCAACTAAAGAATAATAAGTATTGATAGCTTTATTAGTTGAAAATGAAGCTAAAGAGTGAGATGCAGGAATAAAAACATTAATATCATCATTTTGGTCTTCAAGTTCTTTAATTTGAACACTAGAGTTATTGGGTTCAGAACTTGACTTATTGTTATTTGTGACAGGTGATGCCAAAGAAACTTGAGATGCTGAAGAATAAGTACTAGAAGAGTGAGTATATTATGATGGTAGAGAGGTTAAAGATGACTTGAAAAATGACTTAGGATGAACTTTAACCTCAAGCATTTTCGTTTTATTCAAAAAACCATCTACAAAAGGAAAGAAATCTTCATTAAATTCAACATTTCTTGAGATATAAACTCTCCTAATAGGACTTAAACAATGATAGCCCTTATGATGATTGTTATAGCCCAAGAAGACACATCTCACAGTTTTAAATTGTAGTTTATGCTGATTATAAGCTCTTAGATAGGGGTAACATGCTGAACCAAATACTCTCAGGTTGGAATAATCTAGAAATTTTATGAATAATCTCTGATAGGTCGAGATACCACTAAGAGTAGGAGTAGGCAGCTTGTTTATTGATTTTGTAGCTGGGTGAAAAGCCTTCCACTAGTAAAATAGTGGCATATGTGGTTGAGCTAAGAGAGTCAACCTAACTTCTACAATATGCTTGTGTTTTCTCCTGACTCTACCATTTTGAGATAATGTATGTGGACAAGAGTGTCAAAAGTGAATGCTAGAATCTTGAACAAGTTTGGTGAAACTCCTATACTCTCCTCCCCAGTTACTTTGAATGGCTTTAATTTTCCTATCAAATTGATTTTCTACAAGCTGTTTAAACTCAAAAAAACATGAGTAAGGCTTCATCATTGGATTTCAAAGGAAAAGTCCAAAAATAGTATATAGTATGTGCAACCATTTAGAAATTGAGTGGGTAAGGGACCCCACAAATCTATATGAATCAAATCAAGTAGGTTAGAGGCATGTGAAACATAAACTTTAAAAGCAAGTGAGTGAGATTTGCCAAATTTACAAGACTAACATAACAAAGGATCTCTACTTTCATTAATTTTGACATTACATTCACTAATCACTTGAGTCAAAATTTGGTCATTAGGATGACCAAGTCTATAATGTCAAAGCCTTCTAAGAGAACTTGTAATTAAACCATTATTGTTTTTGTTGTCAACTTGTTCAGCTGAGAGAGCTAACTTAAAGCCTATAGAATTTCCTTCTTCCTTCTAACTTTTCTCACATCTACTATGCAAAGACCACTATTACTTCTCTCCCTTTGCAATAGAATTGCCTTGGTCCCCTGTTTACTCAAAATAGCAGTATTAGAGTTAAGTAGGACAGTAGCATCATTGTCATTAGAGATTTTAGGAATGCTTAATAAAATTTTCTTAGCACTATGAGCATAAAGTATATTAGTTAGAATAATGGATTGACCAAGCACATTTTGGATCTTAAAAGATCCTATTTATTCAACCTCCATATCTTGACCATTTGCAATAAATAATTTAGTCTTACCATTATTCTTAACTATAGAATCAAGTCTAGATGCATCATTAGTCACATTACTACTACAAAAAAAATCTATCAAAGCACTTATATGCAAAACACTCCTAAAAATTAATATGGAACATACCAGAGCACTTATATTTATAAGTGCTCTTGTTTGATCCACTTTCTGAAGTGCTTTGTTATAAGAGTGCTCTGAAAGAATTAAAAATAAAAAATAAAAATTAATGTGAGACATTTCGGAGCACTTCTAAGCATAAGAGCTCCCGAAGGTCCTCTTCTTCCGGAGTGCTTATCCAATAAGTGATCTAGAAGACCCATAATTTATCATTAAATTATTGAAACTTGAATTACTTATTAATGATATTATTAATATATCTATTATTTAAAATATTTTATCATTATGGATCATACATTTCTGTTTGTATGTCATTAATATAAATTATTTTAATTAATTTATTATTTATAAAATTAGTGATTCTAAAAATATAATTTGTAAAATGTTAATTTATATTTTGTATAATTTTATGTAATTATACTTAATTATAAAAATGAATTTTTTTATATTTTTATATTTATTTTTATATTAATTATTATATAATAAAAATAAAAAATAAAATTTTAATTAATTTCAAATTTTTTTAATATTTTATAATATATTTTTTATAAAAAAAAACCAAGCATCCCTTCGAGAGCACTTCATATGGAATGCTTCGGAATGCCTAAGATAAGCACCCCTTCCAGAGCACTCTATATGGAACGCTTCGAGATGGCATTATTTTTTTCTAAAAAAAAAATTAGTGTAAATTTTAAATCAAGCCTCCTCGCAATCTCGTATCATTTGAACCTGCCTTCTCATCTCCTTTTTTCTTCTCCTCTCCTCTCCCAAAGGCCTTGGCAATTGATACTCCAGTCGTTGTTGAACATTAACGTTGAAGGTATCGAAAGTCACTATTGAAGTTGTTAAACATAGCCGCAAACCTGGCAGTCTAATCCATTGAAGCTGTCGACACCATGAAGTTTGTGAAGCCCTATCGAAGTTGAAACCCAGCAAAGCCATTAATGCCATGCCGTCTCTTGTGTGTGGGTTTAAGCCTTCATTAAAGGTAAGTTGTGGGTATAGATATAGTTTTCATACATATTCTGACAAATTAGGGTTCATAGAGTTTCCTAATCCCTACCATGTGAAATTCAAGGCTAGCTAGAGTAGGATCTTGGATAGTTAAAGAGTTGTTTAAAGGCACACATCTGTGTTATTCTATTTGGAGTGCAAATTAAATTGTCTTTTTTATTTTTCCCTTTAGTTTTTGTTAGCTTCTATAGTTTGCTTCAATTATTACTTTTCCTAAGATGTACTCCTTATTTAATGAGCATAGATCTCTGCCTTGTTTCCATCTCTTTTTTTGGTATTATGATACATTAATGATATTTGTGAATTTTATAATTTTCTCATTTAATTAAGTTCATCATTTTTTTATTTTTCAACTTCCAAACTATATATATGTGCTTGTTAAGTATTCTTTCAATTCTAGCTAGTTCATTCATTATATATAAAAAGAATCATAACTGTTGTGAGTAAATACTAGTAATTATAATATGTAGGAATGAGTTTATCAAGCAATTCAAAAGGGAAAAAGTGCAACAAAGATCATTTAGGCTATGGAAGAATGTATGTTTGTGATGGTAGCAAGGAAAAAAAAATTGGATAAGATAGTACTTCTATATTTAGCATTTTTCTTTCCTTAAATTGTATGTGAGCAAGAGAAAGAGTTTGTTGAGAGACAAAATGCTTGGCTGAGTGATGAGTTAACTACTAAGGTTAATAGTTCCTTTGAGATGCGTAGAAAATATACTGAGTTAAAGGCTGAGATGGCTTCTAAGCTTGCGAATATCTATGAGATTTATATGATTACTAAAGATTCTTAATTTAAAGTTTGCACTTTTTTTGCTTCAGCACAATATGATTTTAAGATTAACACTTTCAGGTAGAGAGGCAATTAAGTGAATGCTCTAAATCTCTACACAGTGGAATAAGGATAGAGTGAGGGAGTTAGACATGAAACTTAAATCTACTCATGAAGTTGGGGACATTCCATTTATTATATTGATATTTGATTCCTTTTCTTGCCTCATTCAATCCCTGTTTAACCTATTTTTATCGCTTCCTAAGAGTTAGTTTTAGCTAAAGATGCTACTGTGGCTAATGAATAGAAATTGTACAATGAGCTCTCGACTGTGAGTATTATGACAAGTTCTATTTATTATATATTTTTTAAAATAGTTTGCGGAAGAATATTTTTCCCCCTTATTTCTTAATATTTAGACATATTTTTTGTGTACTAAGGTTAATAAGCTTAATGAACTATATAAAATGAGTTATGAGGAATAGTCCAGAAAGGCAACAGAGCTTGAGGGTCTGATCAAAGTAATGGAGATGAAGTTTGTTTGATACATGTGGTTTTTTTGACATTTAGAAGATGGAATTTTAAATAAGAGAGAAGGCTTACACTTCAGAACATTACTGTTGTTTGAGCAGTCTCATCTGAAGAAAATTGAAGATGATTATAAAGAGAAACTTCATAAGTAATTGAAAAAAATTTGAAAAGGTATTTGGTCCTTCTAAACCACATATTAATGTTTAGGTTGGGATTCTCACTTTGCCTCCTAGTTTTAAAAGTTTGCTATGGCAAGAAGCCACCTCTCACCAACAACTAAAAAGCCTTTACACAGTCATCTATACATCATTACTATATTGTCAAGCTTTAATGTTTGTGTCTTCTCTTCTTTGCTATATATACATATATCCTTTAAATAAAGCCACCATATATGTACTTTATCACAATCATTGTTTTGTTTTTTCTCCTAGTTAATATACAAATAGCTTGCTTGTTTAAAGACTCATGTATTAGTGATAACAATCATTATGGTTGTAATATATTTGATAAGTTAATTATTATGTTCAAAGACTTTTGTGATGAAAAATTTGTGACTTTTGTGAAATTAATTTTTAAACAATGTGTGATGAGGGGGAGGAATTTTTTTAACAAAAATTATACATACGAGAGCACGTCTAATCATAAGTGCTCTTGAATGGTATAACTAATGCTTACAAGAGCGCTTTAATGCAAAGCACTCCCATAGGCCACTTTTACAAGAGCACTCCCTTCAGGAGCCCTCCCATAAGCTACTTTTATAGGATTACTTTTTTAAAGCACTCCTATATATATAGGAGAGCTAGCTAAAGGAGCACTTTATAAGTGCTCCTATAAGTTATTTTTGTAGTAGCACGTGAGTGATAGCACCACTATCGAAATACCAAGAATCATCCTTCACAACTTTAGGAGATGCATAAAACACATCACTTTGATTGCTAAAATCATCAAGAGAGGTTCTATTAGAAGAAGATAGAGGTTTAAAAGAATGATAAAACCTCTTGAAGCAATTCTTCACATGATAACCAGACTTTTCACACAAATGACAAAATGGTTTGTTATTGTTTTGTCCAATTCTCCTTCTTCCATGAGTATTCTGACTACTACAACCACCTCTCCAAGAATCATGAGTATAATCAGAGACTGCAAGATTGGTGAACTGACAAATAACATTCATCTGAGAAACCTGATTAAGTTGCATAACCAATACTCAAAGGTGAGCAAAGTAGCTTGAAAATCAATCCAACTAATATCTTCATCCTTGGAAAGCTGAACAACAATTACATTGTATTCTCCATTAATGCTAGCAAGAATTTGAAGCAAAAAATCTATATAAGGAACAAGACTGCCAGCTACAACTAAGCTTTCAAACTTGTGATTGATACTCCAGTCAAACATAGTCGCAAACCCAGCAGTCTAATCCGTTGAAGCTATCAAACATAGCCACAAACCTAGCAGTCTAATCTATTGAAGCTGTTGACACCGTGAAGTCTGTGAAGCCCCATTGAAGTTTAAACCTAGTAAAGCTATCGACGCCAATGCCGTCTCTTGTGTGTGGGTCTATGCCTTCATTGAAGGTAAGCCGTGGGTATAGATACAGTTTTCATACATATTCTTACAAATTAGGGTTCATAGAGTTTCCTAATCCCTACAATATGAAATTCAAGGCTAGCCAGAGTAGGAGCTTGGATAGTCAAAGAGTTGTCCAAAGGCGCACATTTGTGTTATTCTATTTGGAGTGCAAATTAAATTGTCTTTATTATTTTTCCTTTTAGTTTTTGTTAGCTTCTATAGTTTGCTTCAGTTATTTCTTTTCCTAAGATGCACTCCTTATTTAATGAGCATAGATCTCTACCTTGTACTGTTCTTTCCATTGCTTTTTTTGGTATTATGATATATTAATGATATTTGTGAATTTTACCATTAATTTTCTCATTTAATTAAATTCATCATTTTTAATTGTTCAACTTCCAAACCATATATATGTGCTTGTTAAGTATTCTTTCAATTCTAGCTAGTTCATTCATTATATATAAAAAGAATCATAATTGTTGTGAGTAAAGAATGGTAATTATAATATGCAGGGATGAGTTTGTCAAGCAATTCAAAAGGAAAAAAGTGCATCGAAGATCATTTAGGCTATGGAAGAATGTATGTTTGTGATGGTAGCAAGAAAAAGAATAATGGATAAGATAGTACTTCTATGTTTAGCATTTTTTATGCACAAGATATTTCAAGTTCCATGTGAAGTGATGTTGCATTTTTCTTTCCTTAAATTGTATGTGAGCAAGAGAAAGAGATTGTTGATAGACAAAATGCTTGGCTAAGTGATGAGTTTACTACTAAGGTTAATAGTTCCTTTGAGATGCACAGAAAATATACTAAGTTAGAGGCTAAGATGGCTTATAGGCTTACAGATGTCTGTGAGATTTATAAGATTACTAAAGATTCTTAATTTAAAATTTGCACTTTTTTTGCTTTAGAACAATATGATTTTAAGATTAACACTTTCAGGTAGAGAGGCAATTGAGTGAATGCTCTAAATCTCTACGTAATGGAACAAGGATAGAGTGAGGGAGTTAGACATGACACTTAAATCTACTGATGAGGTTGGGAACATTCCATTTATTATCTTGACATTTGATTCTTTTTCTTGCCTCATTCAATCCCTGTTTAACCTATTTTTATCGCTTCCTAGGAGTTAGTTTTAGCTAGAGATGCTGTTGCAGCTAATGAACAGAAATTTTACAGTGAGCTCTCGACTGTGAATATTATGACAAGTTCTATTTATTATATTTTTTTAAAATAGTCTGGAGAAGAATAGTTTCCCTTTATTTCTTAATATTTAGACATATTTTTTCTGTAATCAGGTTAATAAGCTTAATAAACTATATAAAAAGAGTTCTGAGGAATGGTCTAGAAAGGCAACAGAGCTTGAGGGTGTGATCAAAGCAATGAAGGTGTAGTTTGTTTGATACATGTGGTTTTCTGACATTTGGAAGATGGAATTTTAGATAAGAGAGAAGGCTTACACTTCAAAACATTGCTGTTGTTTGAGCAATCTCATTTGAAGCAAATTGAAGATGATTATAAAGAGAAACTTGAGAAGGAATCAAAAACAATTTGAAAAGGTATTTGGTCCTTCTCAACAACATATTAATGTTTAGGTTGGGATTCTCACTTTGCCTCCTAGTTTTAAAAGTTTGTTATGGCAAGAAGCCACCTCGTATCAATAACTAAAAAGCCTTCCCATAGTTATATATACATCATTACTCCATTGTCAGGCTTCTATGTTTGTGTCTTCTCTTCTTTGCTATATATATACATATATATATCTTTTAAATAAAGCCACCATGTACTTTATCATTATCATTGTTGTGTTTTTTCTCCTAGTTAATATACAAATAGCTTGCCTGTTCAAAGACTCATGTATTAGTGATAACAATCATTATGGTTGTAATATATTTGACAAGTTAATTATTATGTTCAAAGACTTTTGTGATGAAAAATTTGAGTTTTGTGAAATTAATTTTTAGACAATGTGTGATGAGGGGGGAGGAATTTTTTTTAACCAAAATTATACATACAGGAGCGCTTCTAATCATAAATGCTCTTAAATGGTATAACTAATGCTTACAAGATCAGTTTAATGCAAAGCGCTCCCATAGGCTACTTTTACAGGAGCGCTTTCTTCAAGGGTGCTCTCATAAGCCACTTTTATAGGAGTACTTTTTTAAAGCGCTCCTGTATAGCCAAAATAGCACATCAGAAGTGCTCCTGCAAGTTGTTTTTGTAGTAGTGCATGAGTGGTAGTACCACTATCCAAATACTAGGAATCATCCTTCACAACTTTAGGAGATACATAAAGCACATCATTTTGATTGCTAAAATCATCAAGAAAGTTTTATTAGAAGAAGATGGAGGTTTAAAAGAATGATCAAACATCTTGAAGCAATTCTACATATGATGACTAGACTTTTCACACAAATGACAGAATGGTTTATCACTGTCTCGTCCAGTTCTCCCTCTTCCTCGAATGTTCCGACCATTACGACCACCTCTCCAAGAACCACAATTGTAATCAGAGACAGCAAGATTGGCAAACTGAGAAGTAACATTCATCTGAGAAACTTGATTAAGTTGCATAACCAAAACTCAAAGGTGAGCAAAGTAGCTTGAAAATCAATCCAACTAATATCTTCATCCTTGGAAAGCTGAACAACAATTGCATTGTATTCTCCATTAAGGCTAGCAAGGATTTGAAGCAAAAAATCTGCATAAGGAACTAGACTGCCAACTACAACTAAGCTTTCAATTAGAGACCTAATCTTGGCAAGATATTTATGCATGGTAGAAGACCCCTTATGCATGTGTTGAAGTTTAGTATGCAACATAAGGACCCTAGCCTTGTTTTAAGTAGCAGCCCAAAGATCAACAAAGGTAGAAACATCAGTCATTTTAGTAGAAACATCAAGAGTCATGGTGTTTAAGAGCTAACTAAAAAGAAGCTGGTTAACAGCAACCCAATCCGCAAAATTAGGATTGAGTTTAGAGACATTGTTTTCAATGATAAATTGAGGAGGACAAACACTCGTACTAGTAAGAAAACCTACAAACTTGTGTCCTTTAATAGTGGGAAGGACATGGGTAGACTAAAAGTACAATTAGTCTAGTCAAGCTTAACTGAATGGCCGTGAGAAAAACCATTTAAGCCTGTAGACATTTTCAACAAGTTTGAGGTTGAGAGAAAAGAGTTTTGTGAAGCTAATGGTGTTTTTGGACTATGAGGAGACACATTAGAGCTTTTGTCTGCCATGGCTATGTGCCTAGGAAGCCCTAACACTAAGATAACAAAAGGGAAATGATAGAATAGTGTAAAAGAGGCTCACAGGGCCCAAGGTGCTTTATTACTATGTATAGGATTAGGGTGAAAACACTAATACACAAGAATGATACACATGTGTCTATATAGATAAGAATAAAGAAAATAAATTGTAAAAGAAAGCTATATGTTACTTAAAAGCCTTTTGGGCTAATATCTTTATGGGCCTGGATGCTTCTGGACTTGGCTAAGAGAATAATATCTTGACATGGTTAGACATTTATAAACACATAATTGATAAATTAAGAGTATGAGGAAGTGAACCTTCTTACCTTAATGCAGGGCAAGCTGACATGTCTATATATTTACACTCATATACACACCTATATGGGGAAATAGTATGAATATGAGTTGCTTTTGGAATTACGAGCTTGTCAAGTTTAGTGAGGCTATGCATTGTTGTATGATTATGAATTCATATGTATAATCTAAGTATATTAGCTTATGCATAATATAATGCATGCAAATTCAAAGAGTTGATGGCGTTAAATTTATTGAATCATGATCATGGAGTATAAATACATACATATAATATTTTTGTGATGTAAATATCATTAATGAATGGATCTTTTGATGTGTAAATGTCATTCCTCCAATCTTATCAATCATATAATATCATTAATCTTATGTTTTCCCATTCATAATAATCTTGATCAAGCAGCGCACGCTTTCGTTCTTCCTTTAACTTCAAATCACATCACATCATATAACATATAGATGGTACCGATCGAAATAATGGACCAGATAAATTAACTAACTAATTAATGTTATAAAATTATTGAAAGTATAAAAAAACAAAGAAAAACCTTGGCCGTCATTCCAGAGGACCAAGGGAAGGTATTATCTGCAAGTGTCATTGAAGTATTGGCATTAAGTATCACATTTCTCTTGTCAATCTCCTGTTAAAAAAAAACAGTTTTAAACTATTTATTTAAAATATAAATATAAGAGTAATATGTGAAATTTTTACATCCATAACACCCCACTTGACATCTCAAACTTTTAACTTTCCCATATAATTTTAACAAAATGATTGAACCTCTTGAAAATGAGGCATATACTTTTATAGCATAATTTGATATCAAGTTATTGAAAATGCTATAAGAGTTTTTTTAATTATAACATAATAAATATATTTTTTTCAATAAATTGGATTGAATTTTGTTCGATGATTGTTTTCATTTAAAAAAAAATTATGTGGATACTGCACATATGAGAAAGGCAATCTGAGTTTTATACTAACTGAAGAGAAATTAATGGGTTGTTTAAAACTGTTTTCATTTTATTGTTCTGAGAACTGATATTTTGTAGAACATATTTTGAGAATAAAAAATAATGAAAATAGGTGGTTCTTTTCATTCTCCCTTATTTTTCAAAATAATAATCACATAACACCTAAAAGTTACTTCCATTTTTCTATTCCCCAGAGCAATATTTTATTTGTTTGTTCTCCAAAACACTTTTTGAAAACACATTACCAAACAAACTTTTTTGTTCTCTTGTTCTAAAGAACAGAAAATTGTTCTCAAAACATGTCTCCAAATAGGCCCTAAATTAGCTTGGAGAAAAGTATATATAAGGTAAATCTAGGACATCCAAGACACATTATTAATTCAAGAGCAATTCAGCATGCCCACATGATCATGATAGAGCACCTAATGTGAACACGAGAAACAATCCATTAAATGTGAGTGGGATATGTTGGATTTTTCTCTTGATGAATTGTGCCAAGTGAGTAGGAGCCCATATTGGGTTGAATAATTATTTACTTAATAATTATATTTATAGTGGTTACTGTATTTGGAGGCAATAGTTACTTTGTTTTTAAATAAACAAAGTAACCACCCATTATCAATAAGTGAGATATTGGGTGATCTAACATAACACACACATTTAGTTTTTACTCTCCTCTCTAGAAAACTCACATAGAGTGCTTCTCTCCCTTTTCTCTCTCAAGAAAGTTCCAGTGTATTTACTATACATCAAACACTTGTATCCATCATTGTGATCAGGTTACCATGAAACAGAAATAAATCCAAGCATTGCTATTTGAGGTACTGTCATCGATTTTGACAAAGGTGAGTTTCTTTACTCCATATATCTACACTTTCTAATAGCAAATTTAAGAAAGGAATGGTTAAGATTAGGAATTCTATTAAAGTATTTTAGGTATTGGGCTGGACTTTAGTTGGAGTTAAAATTTTAAAATGTAAACATTGGTAATTTTATTTTAATCATAAAAAAATTCATTTAACTAATTGCAGCTAATTTTTTTAATCTCATGAAAATAGTTGACAAGGGCTTCTTATAAAAAAGACAAAAGAAGTCTGTTCAACTCTTTAATGACAAAAGTGGAATCAAAATTTCTCCCAACCCAAACTTCAATGTCAATCCCAAATAGGTCATCAAATAACTTAGAAATAATAACCATGATTGTTAGAATGGAATTGGTATGACCCATTTGACCGGTAACTAACCTATAGTCTAGTATAGTTGACCTTAAGAATTAGAGGAAAGTGAACCAAGACAAAGTTAGTCAAGACCAATAAAAATTGATAAAACTAATGAAGAATCAATTTATGAATTTTTTAAAAAAATCAATAATCCAAAACAATGCCATTTTATGTTTTATATGTCTTGTTATTAGTTTTTCTCTAGTTTTTAACACACATAGACACATCTAAATGATGATTCAATGGTAATTTTTAAATATAAAATTAATGTGACGTATTTCCTCTATTTTTAAATATAAGAAAATTTTAACTAAGTCACATAGTTCAACAAAGTTGCTTAATCCTAATAATTATATCTAAAATTAAAATGTTTAGACTAAAATATCCTTGTAAATTTTCACGGTGATATGTGATGAACGTAACAACAAGTAGTTTTGTTATTAACCATAAATTTGTTACGTATTATAAGAAGTATGAATAAATATTTTCTAAAATATTTTAGTTTCGCATAATATTCTTTAAATTTTATATTATTTTAATTAAAATTGGTCCAATCTTGGTTAATACCTGACCTAACCCAATTGGTTGAATACCCCCTTAGTTCTTACCTCTGACAACATTGATAATAACTATTATGATCTAACCCTTGAAAATTTTTTGGTAGAATGATAGATAGGTCCCCTTAATTCAAATTAAGTCCCTCGTTATGATGAATTTGCAACTTGTGTTCTAAATTTTAATAGAAAAAATAAATTTGTTTGTTCTTCATTCATGTATCAATTCATGTATCAATTGTTCTTCCTTTATTCCCTTTCTTCATATGGTAATGTTGTTAGGATAGGTATTCCTGCCTGCCCCCAAAGGAAAAAAAAAAAAACTTGTGTTTACTATTATTTTAATTTATTGTTTAATTTTAATATTGATTAACATTATATTTTATAATAAATTAAACGTTTGAGTTTTTTAAATTTATGTGTTGTTATTATTGTGATAACTTTGTATTTTTTTAATATTCGTTAGTCAAATTATGAAGTTTCAACATTATTCCTTTTAAAGTTTAAAATGAATTGTGATTTTTTGTTTGAAAAAGGGAGAGCTACACATATATACTAATAAAAATAATTGACATTAACCCTCCAGTCTTGTGGTGGTAGACATGTACGTTGCAGCACTGAGTTTTGGGTTTGGTAACGTACTGCCTCAAGCATTGTGCTTGCTTCCGAAAAAATAAAAATTATAAGGAAGTAGTTTTGTAAGTTTGTATCTCAGTTCTTGCACAACTTAGTTTGAATATTAGCTCCAATTTTTGGAAGAATATATTCATAAATAATCATATTTAAATTATTAAATATTAAAATATTTAATATTTTAACAATATTTATTAAATTTGATTGTAAAATTTTTTTAGGGTTTTCAATGTTCCTAGAGAATTTCTCACTTCTCGGAAAAATGGTTTGGAAAAAATTGTTTCACTCATTTGTACAAGATGCTCAATACTCTAAAAAAATAAGTTTATTGACAAAAATAAACCTTAATGCTTAAAGCTGTAAAGACTATTGCCTTGCTTTAGAGAGAGAGAGAGAGAGATATATATATATATATATATATTTCTCCCATCAGATTATAATATAGGTTATTTTCTAGAAATCTTATCCGATTCATAATATAGGGCATTAAATAATTTTTATAATTATTTTTCAGTTATACTCCGATATCATTTATGATTTTTTCTTAAAAATGATATATTAAAATTTTAATTATCATTATTAAAATACTTATATAAAATATTTAATGAGAATATAATTAGAAAGATATAAAATATTTCAAGAAATTAATTAATACTTAACCTAACCTTTTTTCAAAGCTGTTAAGAAATATTTGAAGAAATTAATATTTGACCTAACATTGTACTTTCTTTGTCAATTTCAAGTCAAGAAGAGAGATAACATGGAGGGTGTTGGCCACGTCAATCACAAAATGATACTTAATTGACCTCGCTTTTGGCGACTCGCTCTCAATCAATCAGAATCACTTCAATATCAGCTGCAATATTGTGCATCGCTACCAAATCAATCATCTCTTGCGTCTCCTCTATTTCCCCGGCAGCACTTCCAACAATCATATTTCTTCCTATTTACACAACATATTTCATGAATCACATATACTTTCAAGTTTCAATATTCATCTTCGTCGAAGCCATCAAAAATTTAAATTAATTGACTAAAGTTTATGGTTAATCCAACCAAAATTATAATAAAACTAATTGTTGTTCATCACCAATTACCAAAATGTACAAGGATATTTTAGTCTAAATTTTAAATTTTGGATATCATTATTATGATTAACTAACTTTTTTAAACTATGTGAGTTGGTTAAAATTTGTTTGTATTTAAAAAACAGATTGAATATGTGACATTAAATTTATAATCCATCTAACAATGTATAATTAGGTTCCATTATTAACAAAATTACCATGAATCATCATCTTCATCATCATCATATATATATATATATAACACAAGAGAAAAACCAATCACGAGACATATAAAACATAAAATAGCATTAGTTTGGGATACTGAGATTTTAAACAAATGAAAAAAATAAATTCTTGATCAATGTTTATCAATTTTCATTGGTTTTGATTGATTGTATCCTGGTTCATGTTTTTTCTGGTTATTAAGATTGACTAAAGTGAACTATAAGCTAGTTACTGGTTAGACCAAACAATACAATTAAATTCTAACAATCCGGAGAAATTTTGATTTAACTTTTTCATTGAAGAGTTAAATAGATTGGAATTCAAAATTTGAATTCCAATACTTCTTGTGTCTTTTTTATAAGAAGCTAGCCTTTATCAACTATTTTCATGAGATTAAAAAAAATTAGTTACAGTTAGTCAAATGCCCACAAAAAAGTTTAATTTACAACAATTCAAAGTCACCCTTTGACTGATAAAGTAGTTCATTAGGAAAGATAAAAGAATGGAAAAGCTATCAATTATGCTAAGAGTTAAAGAGAGACAAAAGTTTTTTTTTTTTTTAAATGAGTTATAAATATTTTATTAAGTTTTGTAAAATTATTGAAGAACCAGTGAGTATGATCTCATAAATAGAAGTAGAAGAGTGATTAATTCAACATTATTATTTGGAACCCAATTAATTGATAACATTTAATTTCAAAAACACGCATATGTTGTTAAAAGTTGAACCTTGACTTGTATTTTTTGTTAGAGTTTTCTTAGAAATTTAACAAGCTCAATTTTTAACAACATATATGTGTTTATACAAGACAATATTGGATGCAAAATTGATGGGTCCTTGTTATGATAAATTTCCTTGAGAGGCCTTAAATGTCATTCTTCCATTAATTTTTACCATCATACGCTTGCTTATATATTTAATTACTTAAAGTAAGTAGTTCAATGTGCTCTCTTCTAATATGTTAGTCTTTTAGGATGAGCCATTCTTTTATACTTGTGCTAATAACATTAGTGCTTTTGATGAACAGTTGATATCATAGAAATGACTAATCACAGAGGAGATTGAGTGAATGTCATGTAGTGAAGCTACTAGGGATGTCAACTCTCAAACAAAATGGCATTGTTAAGTCCAACATTTAGGCAAGATTTGACTAATGAATATTTAAAAAAATTGAAAAGGTTATCGCAAGAACACAAGTTTAGAAGTAGAACAATGGATAAAGAACTAGCCAGAGTAGGAAATGAAAGATGTTTGAACTCAAAAGATTAATTAATTCATAATCACAAACTAAAACTAAATCTTTATGATACGAAAACAATGAGTTTTATTTGTTCTATGGCACACAAATATTTGGGCAATGATTTCATGGAAAGCACTTTTATTTTTGGAAAAATAATAATAAAATTCCTCTAAATTGTATAAATGACAATCTGATCTATCAAAATGCCATAATTGTATTGAAGTCCCTAGGGACTTTTTTGTCATTAATGAATTGATTTAAATGACCAAATTGCCCTTGTAGCAATATCAAGAATTTAACATGGAAAGTTGTGATTTGTTATTACATTATTGCAAATATAAGAAGGAAAGTTATGATTATTTAGACAAAACTTGTGATCATTATTTGTTATTTCTAACAATTGTAGCAGCATTAGGAATGTGATATGCAAAGTTGTGATTTGTTATTGTATTGTTGCGAATATAAGAAGAAGAAAAATTGTGATTATTTAAAAAATTTTGTGATAATTTGATTTTCAACAAGGGTAATTTGGTCATTTATATAAATCTATTAATGACAGAAAAGTTTTTAGAGACTTTAGTGGAATTATAGCATTTTGAGAAATTAACTTGTCATTTATACAATTTAAAGAGAATTTATTGTCATTTTTCCTTGGGCCATTTCATGCGAAGGATTTAGAAGTTGAAAGCTTAAATGTTAATGAATGTTTTTTTTTTTTGGTTTTTTAATTTTTGGACGGGACAGTAATTTTTTAAAAAGGCAAAAATACCCATAATATATTCCTCTTAGCTTAAGCTCTATTGCAAATAAAATCCCTCATTTTTAGATGTTTAAAATCACACCCCGGACTATTAGATTTTTACATATATCTCCATACTGTTAAAATTGTGGTTAGATTTAATGTAAGCTACATTATATTATCAAAAACAAATATGATTTATAAATTGTAAATTTCATAAAGATGGCTCATTAATTTTAATGGAAAACTTATAAATTATCGCACTGTTTTAATTTACAACTCAATTGACATAAAAAAATACGTTCATTTATAAATTTTAGATATACTGGGTGAGCTATGAATTTTCAAAGGAGGACTTATCAATTTTTTAAAAAAAGATTTATAAATTATGACATACTTCTAGTTAAAATTGTGAATGTCTAGAAGATTTGTAAACTTCAAAAGTTGACTTGTATATTATATGTAAAGATTTATCAGTGATACTCTCTCTATATTAGTCATCTAAACTCAGCCCAGGTCATTATCCTTGTATTCTAAAATCATCATCAGTCATTATCTTTCTAGAGAAGAGCTGTACTTCATGACTTAGTAACTTTTTATAATCTCTAATGTGGTCATGGGATCTATCTATGAGATCTTGGTATCCAACCATGCTTTTCAGTGAGCCTTTCTTAGATCTACCGTGACGCTTGTGATCTAACTACAATTGTTTTCTAAAAGACTAAAGACTTATGGTAAAGTTATCATATAACTTTGTGATTATTCTCTGAAAAATAATATTTTTTACATCATTTTTTATTCCTTTCACTCTTGGTTTTTGACACTTGTTTGGGTATTTAGAGCACTTTAAACATTATTTGGATTTATCATACTTAATTTGTAATTTTGAAAATTTTTGGAATAAAAATGTAAATAATAATAATTTTGGAAGAATGAATTTGAGCATACAGTCAAGCGTGTCAATTCCTAATTTCCTAATTTATTTATTTTTATTTCTCACTTGCATTATCATACATCATGTAGATATCTAGTTTAGTCTTGTTTTGACTTATTAATTTTTTTTGCTAGTTTTAGTTTTCCAGCATTCAAATAAATTTTCATAAACATTTTCTCATACTCATACACATGACACATCCATAAACATGCATACACTCATACCACTTTAGAGCACTTACACACTTGATACAACTTAGTCACATTTTTCTTACCTTGTCAAATGAGACTCAATGATTTTGGGATTCTTCTCCAAGACGTTCTTTTCAAAAAAATCATCATTATTCTTCTTTCTTTTTTTGGGGGAATTGACTTTGGCATTTTTTTCCATTTCTTCACAGCTTCTTTGGCTCCCAGATTGCGGCTCCCTCTCATTACTTTGGTCACTCTCCCCTCCACATCTATTTATCCAGCCATCCAAATCAAGATCGGACTTCACCGTTGTCTTCATCTCACTGCCCGCACCAAAACCTTACTGGAATCATCTTGTTTTGCTGAAAATTCTACCGTGCGAAATTTTTTCCCTGGTGCCATGGCCGTGAGAGTTTGGAGTTTTGATGGAGTCTTGATGAGGCTTTCCATGCGTCGCTAGGATCTTTATTTCCAAGGAGAAGAAAGCTTCACATTTAATGAGCATTTCTGATTCCTTTCCTTCTATTTCCATTGGATTTTGAGTTGTAATTTGGAACAACGATAATTGTATCTTTGCATCCTTGGTTCTTTTGGCAATTTTGTCATGCTCAAAAGGTGTTTAATGAATTCATTGAATGACTGTGTTGCTAGAATTTTGGTTTTAATTACAATCCCTATATACATTAATTGATACTTGCCAATATGTGTACAAGTCACATTGGTGCATTTTATATATATTGATCGAGTAGTTTAAATCTGAGTTGAACAAAATTGTTATCATGAGTGCAAGGGCAAGGATCATTTAATCATTCATGCAACTAATTGAGTGATTCTTGAATATTCGGGGTAGCTAGTGATTAATAAAAATTCATTAGTAACATTAGGTAACTTGGTGCTAATCTCTAGAAATTTTTAGGGTATTTTTTAACTCAATTTAACGGTCAAGAAATAAATTTTGTGATTAAAGCAAGGATTGAGTGAGCCACATTGTCCAAACTTCTTACCATTCTTTACACACTGACAATCATACTCTCTTCTTTAAGCCAGAGAAAATCAAAGAAATATTAGTTGTAGCGTTTTAGAGCTTTCATAGCTTAAACGAACAACTGTGACAACCCAAATAAGAAGAGAGAGAAAAATATAATTAAATTCAAACTGTGATCACATAGAAAACAATAATGAGATTTGTTTAATTTAAAATCCTAGAATCAAGGAGTCAATAAAATGCATATATCTTATATCCAATAAGATTTCTCAACATCTTAATATACCCTTTAAATGACTGAATTTAAAATATCAGATGCATAACAAAAAATATAATATACAAATCTAAATCTAAATTTAAAATTTAAATTATAAATCATATCTTAAAACTAGTGGTGAAAAACCCTAACTGCAGCCTCTTTACCTTGATATTTCTTTAGCTGACACACCTAAAGCACATTTCAATAGCATTAACATCTTCTTCTCTTATCTATTCGTTCTCTTCCTACTCTTCACTCTTATAATATATAAGTGCATTACTCCTTATTATATGTCTTGTTCCTGTATTGCTTCTTGTACCCTCTATTCTCTCAATATTCTTGGCACCATCCAAGCAACTTCCCTTTAATTGTTCAAGAGGTAAGTCAATCTCATTCCATGTAATTCTCTTGTTTTAATATTAAACCCTTCTCAACATCACTTTTCCAGGGGAGCATCTTCAAATTTTAGTACTTTATTTGTTTAAGAGTGCGTTTGTGAATCTTGAAATTTGAGATCTCTTTTAAGATTTGAACTCATATAGTTTTCAACTCTCTAAACCATGAAATAATTCTCGTTAAAAAAAAAAAGAAAAGAATTTTCTTGAGAGATTTTAGATTGGCAACGAAAATAGGTAAATCAAACTAAAAGTCAATTAGGACCTTGACATCATGGAGGTATTTAATGCATGATAGCTAGTAGCTAAAATTTTGATAATTAAAATATTATGTTTTACCAAGATGGGTGATATTGGTAAACTTTTCTCAATTAACGCATAGTCATAGAATGCTAACACAAGGGATTGCTACAATATTGGTTCTAACAGGTGAGTGTGTATGATTAGCAGAGTCGCATTTTTGTTTTTGTTTTTTTTTTTGCTACCATTTATAGTTTCAACAACTCATTTATTCATTTTTTTTTTCATCTGCTTTGTCTGAGAAGCAAGTCCATTTTTTTTTCCTTTCTTTGCTATCCTTAGATCGTAGGAACAGTCAACAATTTGGTTTAGATCATTATTTGGTCTTATTCACCTTGATGATTTTTTTTTTAATTTTGATTATGTGGGTTTGAGGTTGATATGGTAGTTGTATGATGTGAAGGGTAATGGCTATTATGAGATGGTTATTGTTGCTGCACTATTTTCCACATCTTTTTTTCTTTACTATTTTAAATAATTTAAATTTCTATTTCTATTTTTTTAAAGTGGTTCGATTTGTTTTATTTAAGAGTATATTTCTTTTTTTTTTTTTGTTTTCTATTCAACTTCTTTTCCTTTCAAGTCTTTATTTATTTATATGTATACGCTATTTTGTAAGATGATTATTCCTCACAATTATGTATGATATGTATATATATATATATGCACATACAAAAGATAAATTATAAGGGTAAGATAGCTATTCCTCACCATTATACGTGAAATGTACATGCATATACTATATTATAAGTGGGATGGTTATTCCCCACAAAGCTTTGTGATTGTTTGTTGATTTCAGGCATGTTAAAATTGATTAACTGGTAATTGTTACATGATTGTCTAACTTATTGGTGAAGCAATGAAAAAACTATTTTCTATAGCATAAAGAATTTGTAAAGGTGGATATTTGAAGTTTTGAACATTTGGATGCATGTACATTTATTTTATCACTGAAGGTCTTTTGTGAAAAAATCTTGTGTGCCTTTGCTTCCCTTCTGCACACTTGTTATTTATACCCTCATTAAATCAGTGGTGGACTCACCCTTCTCCTTACATTTTTTCTGGATTAGACAAATATTGAAAGTACCTATGGTGTTAACTATACTCATAGGCATATGGGATATATGGTAAATAATCAATAGATCTTATGTGATCTCATAATGTTGCGACTACTATGAGGGTATAAAAATGTGATATTGATAATGAAATAGTGATTTTTTTTTGGGTTTCATTTTGAGAATCTAATTTGTTATGAATGGTTAAATATTTAGTGAAGCAAAAGTTGTATTTTGTTGAGATATTTTGTGTAAGAGGGTGTGTCAGTGTGTGTATAGGTTTTTCACAACTCATATTTTTGTATCATGACAAACTCTCTTGCTATTTTATCAGTGCTTTTAATCAATTTAGCTTTAGGATTCTAACTCCTTGAGAAATATGATCTTGGCTGACCCTAATTACATTAAAGTGAACTTAGTAATTTGAGGCTAATGCGGCTAAGACTTATCATTTTCCAAGATTGATTTTACATGTTATTACTACTTTCCTAGGCTAACCCATTCCTCTTGGCCTATCAATGGAATTTAGGATAATGGTTATCTTAATAGAATTTATCAAAGATATTAGGATTATCCATTAGGGATATTTAAATGAGGATACTTATTAAGGACAATAATCATTTATTATTTATTTGCTTGTTATTTTAAATATCAGTATCTTAAGATCTGAATTGGGATTTGAATTTAAATTTATTATTATTTTTTATTTTAGAGTTTTTAAATAGAGCTAAATTTTTCATTTATGTTAAGCTT
>NW_026556269.1:0-38714 GCF_029017545.1 Prosopis cineraria | reverse complement strand
AAACCTGCGAAGCTAATTTTAAATGAAGACGGCGTGCCGCCCTTATAGCTCAAATTCAACGCTTAATTAAACACCCCCGCAAACCACAACACACACCACACACAAACACACACACACACATTTTGATATAATTATTTTTTAACTTATCATATTGCATAATTATGAATTAGATGCATGCCTTTGGGATACGTCGTCAGCTGGTAAATGAGTTTTCATGTGAACAGTGGTGCCATTTTTTTTAAAAATTTTTTTATAAATCATAGAATCAATTCTATATGAATTACAAAAATTAATTAATTTAAATTTTAAATTACTTTTTCAGTAAGTTAAATAACGCACTTATTTCTTTTTATATAAATAATTACATAATTTTTTTAAAAATCAGTGAAGTAGTAGGAAATTGAACACAATTTCATATGAATGATATGTTACAAAATTACAACTTATCAATACTACCATTTTTGGTAAATTTTATTATTATATATATATAATTAAATAATGTAGTCAATTAATAGGCGTTCTTTTAGCCCAAAAAAAAACTAATAAGTATTGGCAGTTGGTTCTAATAAAAAGGGTTATTGTTTGTTTAAACATATATAAGACCTTATTTTCAAATCCATGTAAGCAAAGAAAAACAATTTTTGAGAGGTACTTCTCATTAAATAGCCATATCAATAACTTTGGGCATCACCCTTGCAGAGATCTTGCAATACTCTCCAAATTAGCCCACATACTTATCAATTAGATACTCCTCTAATTCTATTTATAAATCACTTCTAATGTATTTTACTAATACAAAGAAAAATCTTAAAAACTCATTAACTCTGTCTTAAAATTTAATAAGTTTTTAAATTTTTCCTATTAAATATATATATTTCAATAACATATTTTCTCTCTCTAACATTTAATGGAAGTTAAAAGAAAAAATTTGTGATGAAAATTTAATGACGTAACTTATAAATAGGACAAAACAAATTCTTCTCTCTAGCAATAAGGACTACGGGGAGTAAACACTATCATGGTAATTAAAATATAAATAATCATTATCAAGGCTTATCATGATAAAAATGATTAACCATAGTTAAAGATTTCCAAAGAAAGGAAGGTATAAAAATCCTTTTAAATTTGGGATTTCAAATTTATTTAAATTCCAAATCATGGTATAAAGCACTTCCAATTCTAAAATCAATATCATAAAGTATCTGGAAAGCATGGGAACCATTTATGTTGGAAATAAGTCAAAATAGAGTAAAAAAAGGTCAAAATTGTGTGATAGATGTAATCCGCTATGGCATGTGACACAAAAAGATCCCGCCATGGCTAACCTTTGCCGTGTTATACGTCGCTGCACATGCATAGCTACCACAATGCATCACACTCACCATGACAACAACTTGCTGTCATGATATAACTACTACTCACCATTCAGGAGTGCTTTTTTTGTAAAGCTCCAAAAAAGCAATCTTTAAAACATATTTTATAGTAGTGCCAGACTCCAACTTCTAGCATACATACTTTTTTATATAGACCTCCAATTTATGTGATTCAAATACCCACATGTAGATAATTTAATAATCTAGTTATTGGCTTTAGTTCTACATTGATCTAATACCATATGGATAATTAGGCACCTTGGACTATTTTACAATTTTACACCTTGAAAACTCAACCAAGGCCCAACTAGGCCTTAGACAAACTCAAGGGGCCAAAATACAACTTTTCAAACTTTCACACTCAACAAAATCATCATACAATCAAAATCAACCACCCCATAATCAAGGTTGTTAAACTCGCGAGTTTAAGTAAACTATGACAAGGATGTAAACTCAAAATGCAGACTTGGATCATAAACTTATAAGAGTTTACCTCTATTAAATACTTAAAATATAAAATATGACTATAATTTAATTTAAATATATTTTAAGTTAAATCATTGAAATTAAATATATCTACATTTAAACCCTAGCTTGATCTTTTGTAGAGTCAAGGAAATGTGGCAAGCGTGTGTTTGATAGTGGTTTGATTGGTTTAAAATATTGAATGTAATTATAGCATGTTTGAAAAGTTTTAATGTTAGATCTACCTTGATTTACACTATTAGGCGGTGGTCATTTGTCAACGCATGATGATTTGAATGCTTGTAACTTATTGAGCATTTGTACTTGTGATCATAGAGTACAATTGTATGTATTTTGGGGGCTAATGGTTAAGGGATGGGGTGAACACTCAGTTGATGATTTGTGAATGTGAAATGAGTAGTTTTTGGTCCTGGGTGTCCAAAACTCCTATAGGATATTGGATTATTGTGAACTAAAACCATTAGTTAGTGTGTTTTAATTATCTACGTGTGGACACTTAGATCACCTCATCCAGGGGTTTGAGCTAAAGGTTGTGTACACTAGAAGTTGGATTTGGGAAGCTGTCATGATAGGTGCACCGCTGTAGATGGCATTGTAGGCCATGGCACATGAACATGACACAAAGAGTGTCAACCATAACAGATGTCTATGTTGGCTATAGTGGGTGCTCTCTGTACCACGAGCTATGACAGATTGCTCTATTTTAGAGAAGTTTACTCTTTTAACCCCATTTTTGCTTATTTCAATCCTAAATTATTTCTATGCTTTTAAAATATTTTCTACTCTAATATTCATTGATTGAATGACATTATATATTTGATTTTGAATTTAAATTGATTTTGGGATCCCATTTTATAAAGGTTTTCTCTTACTTAGCCAATTTTATCCTAGTCGCTCTCTTTATTGGGTTGAATTGTTTTGGTTCAATTTCTATTGCCCTTATCTTTCCTTTTTGTTTCATGCTTTTGCTCTTTGTTTAGTCTGTATGCTTTGAATTTGGGTTTCTAATTTTATTATACTTTTTCCTCTTTAGCCCAAAAATAGGCATATCTATAAAAGATAATATGATCATGAGTCATGACATGGCTTAGCATTTAAGAGAAGCGAACGTTTTTTTATAGTAAATATATTAAATTTAAATGTATCTGAAATGATAAAATTTGATAATTGAGATCATGATGTCAAAGTTGTTCGGTAATGCCTGGGAATATGTTATTTAAAATAAAAACACTTTTAAATGAAGGATTTTGAATTTCAAGTCAAAGTAAAAAAAATAGTACAATAGTGTGAATATTGCTTATAAGTAAAGTTTGAGATATGAGCGAAATCAACTCAAGGTAAATCAAGCACAATTAATTTATGAAAAAATATCAATGAAAGATCTCTAAACAATTTTAATATCTGACAAAGATTCTAAATAGATAAATACTTGTTAAAATTATAACTTCATTTGTTAATTATTTGTTAATATTTACTTCTTAGAAATCCTTGTCAAACGATGTTAAATTCTTCAAAGATACTTTATTGATATCCTCCCTTAATTTATCCCATTTTAGTTTTAAATCATCAATTCATTCATTTGATATGTCTTCCATAGATTATCTCCATATTCTCTTTCAATACTCAATCATATCCATTCATTTAATTATTTATTTAATTAATGATGTTGCCAGATTTCTTATTATGACATCAAAATAAATATACTATTCATTTAATGATTATTATAAATAAGAATTAGAAGCTTAATTTCAAAAGCTTTTAAGAGATAATAGTGAATAATCTTGTTATTCTACTGTCTTAGTTAGAATTTTGAATTAATTTTTGCCTTGATGAGTCATGAGGTCATAATGAGTTGACCAAAATATGATATTAATGTGTGATTAATAGTCAAAAAAAAAGAAATTATATTCTGTCTTAATTGTGATTATTCAATCAGCATATTTCCTCCATAATGAGGCGAATTAATGCTAATTGGATCTTCCTTTTATATGGTGGCCTCCCTTTACTATATATAGTTATTAGAGGCTGGAGGTAGAGATCATCCTAAAGTGAACAGTTCTCTAGTTCACTCTCCCTCTCCCTCTCTTTCTCTTTAGTACATCTGATGTGCACTATTGTCTAGACTCTAGTAGTCTAAACTTGAATGGATAGTCGGGTAGATTTTGCAACACCCGAATCTGGTAAGACTTTGACCAGACTCCTTTATTTAGGTATACTATTTATTTTAATATTCCTTCATTGGCATCAGAGCCTTGTCAATTCTATGGCTTCAGTTGTGGGGTTATTTTATATACCTTTCCTTTTTTTTTTGCTTGAACATGCTCCCTTGGCCATTTGTTGATCAAGGGGCTTCCTTACCTTGATTTAAGACTTGGTTGGCTTCTCAGCATGCATCTCTTTCCACTAAGTTTTATATTGAATGTATTCATATATGCATGTTGTTCTCCAGCCTTCTTATTTCTCTCCAGAATTTATTTTTCATTTTTTATCTGGATTTGCGATCTAATTTGGATGTCTACATGTATGTGTTTTATCACTTTTGGACTCTCTTCTTCGTCACCATACCTCTGTGAGCCAAAAAACTATTTTGGAAGTGTCCAAAATCCCCATTGAAGTCGTTCTTCAAAACAAGTAGAGGAGGAACTTTTCAAAAATATAGGCATGTTGAAATTTAAGTTTTAGCCTACAAAATTGGTATGGTTGTGTAAAGGGTGAAGAGATAGTTCCAATGAGAAGTAAGGTTAGATAGAGGAGAAACGAGTGCAAAATGATGATGGACTGATGAGAGCATTGCTGGGTTAAAGTCAGGTCAAATCGACCAGTTGAAGGTTGAAGACAACCTTAATGACATGTCATTTTTTACCTTGGCTAAAACAACATGTCATTTTGACATTGGTCAAAATGGCTTGTCATTTTGGCCCCCACGTAGTGCTGCATTTCATTATTGAAGTGCAATGCATCGAGTCGAGTTTCACGTAAGTCAACTGGTCAGGTTAAAGGGTTGACCCGATCAATCAACTCGGGTTAGGTAGGTTGACCCGACCTAATCTAGCCCATTAAAAAATATTTTTATTTTTTCCTTTCACTTGCTTAGTCAACGTGTGAGAGTTATGTGGTCTTTTTTTTTTCAATATAAACACATGTTTAGACTTGTGGCGACAAGAGAAATCTAATGGCGTGGTGCGTGTGGCGGAATTAGGCCTCCATGGTACAATGTGTATGTCATATGTTGGCACCGTCCCATTTTTTTCATTTTGTCATGAATTTTTTATTCCGGAGCCTTTTGGAGGCATGTGTAGGTGTGTGGGAGCTCCTTTTGGAGTATGGTTTAGACCTAAAAATCTTTAAATTCATGATCTACAAAATGATATATTGTTTGCTTGTTTTGACACACAAGTTTTTATGTGTTTTATATGCATCTTTGACTATATTTTGCTATTTTCTTTGCAAAATTTTTTTCAGGCTTTTATTAAATTATATCTTTAAAGAATATGTCTCATAGGTAAGACTCTCCATCATATTCTCCTCTATCTTTCTTTTTTGATGAGGAAGAAAACATTTCCAAGAAGTTATGCTGAGCAATTCCCTAAGGAAAGTAGAGGCTTCACTAAAATCATATTCTGATAGCAGAATTAAAGGAAAGGCCTATCTCTAGCACAAGATCTTATGAGATCTAGAAGAAATCAAAGGATTAAGAAGTTAATCAACCTCTGACACTTACTCTAGCCAGTAAAATTGTAGAAATATATGTAGATAAAATTAGGCATGTTGATGAATTAAAAGAGATGTTAGAAACTCCTGAGGTTTTCTTGCAAGAAAACCTATGGCTGCATTTCTTATTTACAACTATAAGGGAGCTCAAGAATGAATTGGATCAATGGGCAAGCAATATGCCACTGAGATATGGAGTGATCAAATTAAATCTGTGATGAAAAATATAGAAAAATATAAGTTGAACTTCTTATTGAGATGTGTTGGATTTATGGTTGATTTTGTTTTGTTCTACTCTTGAGCTAGACCCGATTTTGTTTTAGGATTTTTGAGTTTCACTTTAGTTAATTATTAGACCTTTTATAGATATTTGTTCTATAATTATGTTATGGATATTGGTTATCTATTTGTTTTAAGCTTCATAGATAATTGTTATCCAACTGCTTTATTTTTATAGATATCTATTATCTATTTAAAGTGTTTTTTTTTTGAGTCGGAGTTCTTCTAGCACGTGTTATCTAGAAGGACATAAGGGGATTGGATTCAACAAAATTTTGACTAAGAGGAAGGTAGTCTAGCTAGAAAGATTGCAATAGGAGTCAACCTAGTTGTCTCCTAAACATGAATCTAGCAAACCCTATAATCCAATTGGCAAAGAATCTGCTTGAATAAGTTTAAATATTATATATCAAACTGAGTATGCATAATGTCTCTATAATTGAGTTGTGAATTAATTGGCAATCAAGTACATAAATGCTAAGTTTAATAAGAGTGATAAGCTCAAAGAAGATAACTATGATATATGGTATTGTAAAATCTCCTATGTTCTATGAGAACAAGACTTCATAGACGTCCTAACAACTGTGATCCTGAAACTAGAATTTGGAATCAAAGGGAACAAGAAGTTTATGCTTCCTAAAAGGAAAAGAACAATATCGCTCGCATCATCATCATGCCAAGTACAATGGATGACAATATCATGTAAGTTCAAGTACCATCCAAATACTTAGAGCATGAGGATAGCCTTAAAAGGACAAGATTTAGTGGAGTCTTTACAATAAAGTTGAGAAAGCTCATCATCAAGTTCAACACGAATAAGCTTAAGCTTAACATTTTTAATTAAGTAACACTTAGTGAGATGTCAACATGATAAGAAAGTTGAAACAAGCAAGGCATGTTCTTTCCCACAAACGAGTATAAGCTATGATAGGGTGCTTCCTAGCAAGATGAGAACATATTAAACCTAACACATAATGAAGCTTTATGACCTTCAATAATGTGACTAGACATATTGAGCTTAAGGAAAAATGGTTGGAAGCTACGAAATCCAGCCAGGCATACTTAATTGAAGGAATGAAGGATTCATCCTCTGTATCTAAGTCCAAGAAAAGCAAGGGTCCATAAAAGAAATGTGGATCAAAGGCCCAAAAATGACAAGTAAATTTTCTTTGAAAAGCAAGAAACATGAGAAGAAATTTGACCTAAAGGAGATTAAATGTTTTACTTGCCAGAGAGAAGAGGCATTTTATCATGGATTATCCTGAGTAAGAAAAAATATACTAAAACATAATTCTTCACACCTTGAATAAGTTTCAAGTAATGTGTATGGGTCAATCTAGGATGCTTGAGGAAACTTGATAGAGGACGTGGAAGCAGAATCGTGCTAGTTTAGGGATAAAACCCTAAAACATAACAAAAACACAAGAACTAAAATAAAGGGATGAAATTTATGACAAAAATAAAGAAATACATGAAATAAATAATGGGATAGTGATCAAGGAGAAGATCCTTTAGAGCACCTGCCTCTAGGAACCTTAACCTTCGAAGACACCACAAGAGTTGATCATGCTCTTAATCATATCTGTTTCTCACATAGGATGCCACTAGAAAGCACTAAGGCTCACAAGAATTATAAACTTTAAAATGAATAATTTCATTCAAACTTTATCGCAGGGCCATTACTCTCTCCCCAAAAAGCTAGCTCATTGCGGTGTGTAGCACACTCGCTTCTATAGCTATGACCCTCCCCAAGTCCCCCTGATGTGGGACCTAACCTAGCCAATCTATGATGACCTCGTCAAGTGGCCCACCAGATGGGCCCACTGACTAGGCAAACTCGAGTCTGGCTCTGATACTACTTTATCACGGGGCCATTATTCTCTCCCTAAAAAGCTAGCCCATTGGGTGTGCAACATACCCGCTTATATAGCCAAAACCCTCCCCAAGTCCCTCTGATGTGAGACCTAACAACTTTCTCTACCAATCTATGATGCCCCATCATGGGTGGCCCACTAGAGGGGCTTACTGACTGGGAAAACTCAAGTCTTTCTCTGATATCACTTTGTTACGGAGCCATTAAGAGTCAAGTCAAAAGACCATTAAAATAGAAAATAATTAAGGAGACAATTAAGGGATCATAAGGACTCAAAATCATGCCACCCTTAACTTCTTCACTAGAGTTCATGCCTCCTTGCTTGCAAGAGGCTCCACTTGTATTCTTCTTTGCATTAGGCTAGGGTTTGCACCTCTTAGACTTGACTCTTTTTGGATTTAGATCTTAAGGACATTATACACCTAGATGCTCCCCTTTAGGCTTGAGAGGAGTGTCCTAATGCTCTCTAAGCTCTTGGACTTCTTGCACAAGACTGAACAAGGCTTGCTTCATGGCTTTAGGTCGGGCTCTTATCATTGGATCTCTAATATGTTGTAAAGGGTCTTTAGGCATGTTGGATTGAAAGTGTTAGGCTTTTTACTCCTTGCCTTAGCTCTTTTTGTGCCACCATGCTCATGATTACCATCCTCAAGCTTTGTTTTCACTAGTGCCATGGGTCCATCATTCCCTCCTGATTGGAAAGGATTCATCCTCAAATCTGCAGAATCATATAAAGATAGATTAGAAACATTGAATATCGCACTAACATTGCCATAAGAGCTAGGCAAATCAATCTTGTAAGCATTATCATTAATTCTTTCTAAAACTTGAAAAGGTCTATTTCCTCAAGCTTAAAGTTTGAATTTCCTTTTATTAGGAAATCACTCTTTTCTTAAAGGTAACCAAACCCAATCTTCGAGATCAAATATCACACGTCTCCTACCTTTATTAGCTTTCTTGGCATATTGCTCATTCTTTTGCTTTATGTTTGCTTTAATCTTAGCATGTAAGTCCTGTACAAACTCCGCTTTTCTCTTACCATCAGTCTTAGCACGCTTTGAAAAAGAAAAAGGTAAAATATTAATAAGAGATAATAGATTGAAACCATAAAAAATTTTAAATAAAGAATAAGAAATAGAAGAATGAATAGCCCTGTTGTAAGTAAATTTAATATGAGGTAAATAATTCACCCAATTCTTTAAATTCTTTTGAATTATCGCTCTTAGCAGTGTATCATAGTTCTGTTGACTACCTTAGTTTGACCATTATTTTATGGATGGGTAGTAATGAAAAAAAGTAACTTAGTCCCTAACTTATGCCACAGGGTGCGCCAGAAGTGACTAAGAAACTTCACATCCTTGTCACTCAATAGTCTAGGTAAACTATGTAAACGAACAATCTCCTTAAGGAATAAGTCAGCAATGTTAACAGCATCATTAGTCTTAGCACAAGCAATAAAGTATGCTATCTTAGAGAATCTGTCAACAACAACAAATATGGAATCTTAGCTTGTAGAAGATTTAGGCAACCTAATTACAAAATCCATATAGATATGTTCCTAAGGGTAAAGGAGAGTAAAGTCCATGAGATTAGATTTTATATTTTTTCTATCTACATTTAATGCATTTATCACAAATAAATATGACATCTTTCTGCATGTGAGGCCAAAAGAAATGATTGGACAAAATAGCCAAAGTTTTCTCTATACTAAAGTGTCCCATCAAACCACTACCATGTGCTTCCTTAGTAAGCAACTCATGCATAGAACAAATAGGAATGCATAATTTATTTTTCTTAAAAAGAAATCCATCAAATTTAAAGAAATTACCAGATCCATGATTTTCACAAGATTTTAAATATTTTTAAAATAAGAATTGGATTTATAAAGATCTTTTAAAATCTCAAAGCCAAGTAATTGAGTATACAAATAGGAAAGTAATGTATACCTCTGAGATAAGGCATCAGTAATGACATTTTATTTTCCTTTCTTATGCTTAATCACATAAGGAAATGTCTTAATAATCTCCATCCAATGAGCATGTTTCTTGTTCAACATATCTTAAGACTTAAGAAACTTTAAATTTTCATGATCAGAATGAATGATGAATTCCTTGGGCCATAAATAGTGTTGCCACATTTCTAAGGCCCTCTTTAGATAGAGCATAGAGCTCTTTATCATAGGTGGAATGATTTAAAGCTACACCATGTAGCTTTTCACTGAAGTAAACTATGGGCTTAGAATCTTGCATTAAACAACACCTATACTAATACTAAAAGCATCACATTGAATTTTAAATGCTTTAGAGAAATTAGGCAAAACAAGTAAAGGGGCATTAGTCAATTTATCCTTTAGGGTTTGGAAAGCCCTTTCCTATGTTACAACCCATATGAAGGTCACATTCTTTTTAACAAGTTCATTAAGAGGGGTAGCAATGCTAGAGAAATCTCAAACAAATCTCCTATAGAAGCTTGCTAAGCCATGGAACCTTCTCACTTCACTTGCATTCTTAAGGGTTGGCCATTCACAAATACCCTTAACTTTCTCCTTATTCACCCAGATTCCCTATAATCCAATAACAAATCCTAAAAAGATAAGAGAGTCCATGCAAAAGAAACTTTGGAAATTAGCATATAGCTTATATTCTCTCAAGGTGTCAAACACAGTTTTAAGATGATTCATATGATCAGTCAAAGATTTACTATAAATTAAAATTTCATCAAAGTAAACCACAACAAACTTTCCTATAAACTTTCTAAAAACATGATTCATTAATGCCATAAAAGTACTAGGAGCATTGTCAAACTAAAAGGCATAACTAACCATTCATATAATCCAAACTAAGTTTTAAAGGTAGTTTTCCATTCATCACCCTCTTTCATGCAAATTTGATGATAACCACTTCTAAGATCAATTTTAGAAAAGATAGAAGCACCATGCAACTCATCAAGTATATCATCAAGTCTAGGGATAGGTAACAATACTTTACAATGATTTTGTTGATTGCTCTACAACCAACACACATCCTCCAAGATTCATCTTTTTTAGGCACCAATATAACAGGGACTCTAAGGCTATCATGCATAAAACTTTCCTCATCAATTCCTCTACTTGGCGTTAGATCTCCTTAGTCTCTTTAAGGTTAGCCCTATAAGCAGGATTGTTTAGAATAGGAGTTCCAGGCAAGAAATATATCCTATGCTCAATTCCTCTTAAGGGAAGAAGTTCATCAGGAACCTCATTAGGAATAAATCTCCATAATTCTATAATAAAGAGACAAAACTAGAAGGCAAAGTAGGGTTAAGAGTGTCAGTAGAAAAATAAATATTCTTAAAAATTACAATAAGAGCTCACTCACTCATCAAATTCTCTTGAATCTCACTTTTCCCACATAATAATATTTTCTTTTCACTATTTTCTTTTACTCTCATCATTCTATTTTTCTCTTTTCTTACCTTCTCACCACTCTTTTTTCTCTCTTTTAATTCACTTTCAAGTAAAGTAATACTCTCTTTTCTCTCTCACTCATGTCACAATCAAGGAGATCTCTCTTTTACTTATAATCTTAAGCAATCTTCAGTTGATCTTCATAGGCTTGGATGGGCCTAAAAGGATTTAATACAATAGTCTTGCATTTAAAAGGTACCTTGTAACAATTTTAAAACCATCATGGGTAGCCTTACTATCAAACTGCCAAGGCCTACCTAATAACAAATGTCCAGCAAGAATAGGGGCTACGTCACATAATATATCACAAGTATAAACCCCAACAAAGAAAGTAATTAACACTTGCTTAGAAACGCTAATTTTAGCACAATCATTCAACCTTTGCAATTCGTAGGGCTTAGGGTATGGAATTAAAGGTAAAGATAATTTATCTACAAGTAAAGTGCTAGCTAAGTTAGTGCAACTACCACCATCAATCATCATGCTACACACTTTCTCTTTGATGAAGCATCTAATGTGAAAAATATTCTCACGTTTCTTATATTCATCATCCTCCTTTGGTTGAATATTGAGAGCTCTTTTTGCTATCAAGATAGAGTTAACAACACCACTGCATTCAAGTTCATCATTTGATTCATGAGAGGTAGAATTATCATCAACATTATCAGCATCATCTTTATACTTTCATGCATACTATCATAGCTACCATCATCTCTCAAGATCATAGCTCTTTTATTACTACAATCTCTAGCCATGTGGCCCACGCCATGGCACTTGAAATACTTAATAGGAGAAGTGTTAGATGGATAAGAAGAAGGTTTAAGGTTAGAAGTTTTACCCTCATATTTGGTCTTCATTTCTTCCTTAGCCTTGAATGTATCTTTGGCCTTGGAATCCTTCTAGTTGGAAGTCGCCTTAGAGTCTTTCCAAGAGAACTTCGAACGTTTGTTCTTATTTCTCTGCTCCAACTTTATAGCTTTGTGTATGAGCTCTTCCTTGTCCACCAAGTGTACAAGTCAAGCTTATCTCTCAAACTCTGGCCTTAAGCCATCCATAATTCTTGACATTACTTCACATTCATTCTCTTGAATGTTTGCACAAAACTTCAAGATATTCAACTTGTGCACATACTCCTCCACAGTCATAGATCCTTAAGAAAACATCCTCAATTTTCTATCCAGTTTCGTGTAGTAGTAGCTAGGGACATAAGCCTTTCTTAGATATCTTTTAAACTTCTCCCACATTTTAATGGGCTTTTTCTCAAGTTAGCTTCTTTTGTACTATAAATCTTGCTACCAATAAACATCATAGTCAATGAAATTCAAAGAATCAAATTTTACCTTCCTTGACTCAAATAAATCAAGAGTCGTGTAGATTTGGTCCATCTCCATTTCCCAATCAAGGTATTTTTTTTGGATTGTTGTTACCCTTGAATGAAGGATACTTTACTTTTAGTTTGGTGAGTCAATATCATACTTTGAGGATTCCTTTCCTTAGGAGAAAGGGGCTTTTCATACTCCTCATCATCACTTGGGGTCTCACGCCTCTTCCCTTTAGAAGAAGAAGTCTCCGGCTCATCCTTATTTTCCTTATAGAACCTATGATCAAGTTCCAAGCGAAACTGCTACAATTGTGTTTTAATAACTTTTAAAATAGAGATCATATCAATATTAGGGGATTCATCCTTATTACTCATGTTCATAGAAGCACTAGAAACCGTATAAGATAAAAATGGATCCTTACACACACAAACTCACGAGTTTACTCTTAAGAGAAATAAAGTCACTCATGTTTTATTAAAAAAATAATGGCTTTTTTTTAATGATAAAAAACACACTTGCCTTTTACCACTCACTCTTGTGGATAGAATCTAATGGTGAAACCAAACACTAATCAAGCAATTAAGAAACAACTAAGTGAATATCTTTTAAATTAAGAAAACTAGAAAAAAAAAGCACAAGATGAAAAGAGGATATTTCTTTTTGCAAATTTTTAAAATTTTGAAACAAATAAGAAAGCAACATTTTTAAATAAAATCAAGCTTGCAAAAAGAAAAACCACACATGACAAACAAAAATAGGAAAGAAAAAAATGAAAGTCAAAGAGTCAAATACTCAAAAACAAAAATAAGAAGCCGAATAGAATAGGAGAGTAGCATAAATAGCAAAATAAAAAAAATAGAGAATTTGAAAAGTGCTATCAAAAATTAAAAATAAGAAAGTGACCAAAGTAGAAGACTTTCTTACCACCCAAGTTGACTTTTTTCTTTAGACAACCTCTTAGTGACTTGGAGTTCAAGAATAGCCTTTTCCTACAATCACAACTCACATCAATATATATATATATATATTTGTAATTTTTTTTGAATATTTATATTTTTTTCCTTTTTTTGTCTCAACACACTAACACATTTTTTATGCCTTTTTTTGCACAAATTTCTAAGTATTTTTTCTCCTTTTTTTTAACTAGGCTAATAAAATAAAAACTCACATAAGATGGAAAAGTCACAAAGGTGAAGAAGAGGAAAACCAAAAGATAGAAGTAGATAGGGTAGATAAGAGATATTCATAAAAAGAAATAACTCAAGATGAAGAAGAAGATAAAAGTAACGAAAATGAAGAAGAAGAAGAAGAAAGGACAAGAATTTGAACCACAACTAGCAAACTAGCAACCAAAGCTTTGATGCCAATCTGATAGAGGATGCGAAAGTAGAATCGTGCTAGTTTAGGGATAGAACCTTGAAACATAACAAAAACATAAGAACAAAAAAAAGGGATGAAATTTATGATGAAAATAAAGAAAGATATTAAATAAATAATAGGATAGCCATTTGGGAGAAGATTCTCTAGAGCACCTGCTTTTAAGAACCTCAACCTTTGAAGACACCACAAGAGTTGATCACTCTCTTGATCACATGTATTTCTCATATAGGATGCCACCATAAAGCACTAAGGCTCACAAGAGTTATAAACTTTAAAATGAATAATTTCATTCAACTTCTCTTTTTTTCTTTACAAGAGGGAGCATGCCTAATATATATATATATATAAGTTCATAGAGAAGACTATTTCTTAAATTTAAAACCCTAATTTCTTGATACTAAAAGGAGAAAGAAAATAATATAAAATAAAGGAGAAAATATTCAGCCACATAATTTAGGAGATGTGATCCTAAAATTATGGGATTACAAAACTTAGAAATTAAGAAAAAATATAATTAGTCCTAATCTTTGACTAGACTCAAAATAGAAAACTATGACTAGTCTTGCTCCTTAAGAAAGGGAGTTAAGTCAAAAGACTACTAAAATAGAAAACAATTAAGGAGATAATCAAGGAATCATAAAGGACTCAAAATCACGCTACCCTTAACTTCTTCACTAGGGTTTTATGCCTCCTTACTTGCAAGAGACTCCACTTATAGTCTTCTTTGCATTGGGCTAGGGTTTGCACTTATTGGGCTTGACTCTTTATGGATTTAGATCTTAAGCACATTATACATGCCTAGATGATCCCCTTTAGGCTTGAGAGGAGTGCCCCAATGCTCTCCAAGCTCTTGGACTTCTTGCACAAGACTGAATAAGGCTTGCTTCATGGCTTTAATTCGGGTTCTTGTCATTAGATCTCCAATATGTTGTAATGGGTCTTTAGGCATATTGGATTAGAAGTGTTGGGCTCCTTGCTCCTTGCCTTAAGCTCCTTTCATGCCACCATGCTCATGATTACCATCCTCAAGCTTTGTTGCCATTAATGCCATGTCATCCGTGCCATAGGGTCCATTACAACTTCTAGTTGCAATGTAGGTATGCAACAGGATGTCTTTGTGTGCTGATCCTGTTCTAGGATTTTTAGTACACAAACATCCAAATAGACGACATTATGCCCACGCAGTCACAGCAGAGCACCAAGATGAAGGAAAAGAGATAGAGTTTGCATGATAATAGTCTCATCAAGTGTGAGTAAGAGATGTTAAAATTTTAAATTAATTTTCCCCCATAATGAGTTATAACTCCAGTCATAATGAGTTGACCAGAATTTGATATTAATATTTAATTAATAGCCAAAAAAGGAAATGATCTTTTGTCTTAATTACAATTATTCCAATCAACATATTTCTTTCATAATGAAGTGAATTAATGCTGATTCGATCTTCCTTTGATACGAAAGCCTCCCTTCACTATAAATAGTGATTAGAGTCTGGAGGTAGAGATCATCCCAGAATGAATAGTTCTCTAGTTCACTCTTCCTCTTCCTGTCCCTCTCTTTCTCTTTAGTGCATCTACTGTGCATCATAGTCTAGACTTTAGTGGTCTAAACTTGTATGGGTAGTCAAGTAGATTTTGCAACACCCAAATCTGGTAAGACTCTAACCCAACCCCTTTATTTATGTATATTATTTATTTTAATATTCCTTCAGTCTTAGTTAGCAATCTGATATTATTAAATCAAATAAATAATTAAGTATTGAGAGATGTATTGAAGAAGGGTATGAAATGGAAGGTTTGAATCCTTGACCCACTACTAAAAAAAACTCTACATAGTAGTTTTTTTTTGCCTATATATAGCGGTTAACAACCGTTATATATTTAGGCATTATATAGTCTCAAAGAAACTATATAGCTATTTTTAACTGCTATATAGTTTGACTTTATATAATGGTTATTTCAAATAACTATTATATATTTTGTTCTAGTTACAAGAAATCCCAACACTCCAATAAAATAGACAGTGATTTTCTTAAAATAATCATTAAATAGTTTCCTTATATTCAAGAGTTATTTCATAAAAATCGTTGCATAGTTAGGCATAGTTTTGGTCATTTTAAGAGTTTACCTAGTAAACTACATAGCGGTTATTTCAGAATCATGTATTTGCACTTCATGAAAAGTCATGGAGGAAGGTTTTAGATCATCAACATGACTATCCATGAAGCTTGAGTCACTCCACCCATATCTTGCTTTCAAGTTGTGGAATCTCAATATTGTAAACAATATTATATATTTACAACCATCATACAAAGGCATCTCTATGTCACTCTTCAACTTCTCTAACATTTCTAAAAATCCTTGAGTGTCTCTTCCAAGTTATCTTCCAACTCTTCAAGATAGTTAGCTGCATATGCACTTGTGTCAAAATTAGGGAATGACAACTTTCACTTTGCCACCGGCTACAATTAATCTCATCTAGTGTCTCCCCATGTAGCGTCTAATACTTATAACTCTAATCGATTCCAAATTCCACCAAGTGGTCTTCAAGTTTTTGTAGAGAAACATGCCTCAAAGAATTACACTTTAAATAGGGATAAATAATTCTTTCCGAATCTTTGGCATGCTCTCGTGGAAGCTTAATAAATTCTTGAACCCCATCCTAATATTCTTGAGATGTTTTTACCTAGCAAACATATATCTCTTGTCTATAATGTCAATCTAATATTGATCATTTAGAAAGGAAATGTGATCAACGACTAATGCTAATTAGGATAGTTAAAGAAAAAAGAATCAATGCTTAAGTCACATGCTATCACCCATTATCCCTCTCTAATTGTAGGATCAACATTAGTTAAACATGATTTTAATCATGTCCCATTACACTTGAAAAATTTTAATAGCATAAAGACTTAAAATCAACATACCCCAAGCCTTATGCGCTCTCTTTATATATTTTTTTTAAATACTTCAAACCTATGCAGAACCAATAATTTAAAAAACAATTTAGCAACATAATGGAAAAAAAATGAATTCTCTAAGGCATAATAATGGCCTGTTTTCTACAAAAAATATATAGCAATATCATACAACCATTTTTAGAGAATAAAATCAAAGATAATAACCCAATATCATCCTAATTTAAGGCAAGAAGAAAAAAACATCATCATAATTCAAAAACCAAGAACTAATAATTCAGAGAACAATCCAATAATAGAAAAACAATTAAAAAAATCCATAATGCAAAGCATAGTTTGTTCTATCAAGTATGCTAACACTGTCAAAGCATATACATTGTGATATTGGGATATCAGGTTCTATCAGTTCGTTCTATCATATCGTTCAACATAAAAATAAAGAAAATTTAATACAACTAAGGTTTAAATTATTAAATATTTTTATATAAAAAATAGAGAAATAGAGGAGCACAGCAATGGAGGAAGACAGTCTTATACACACCATATATATTCAATGAACTAAACAAAACTTAGTAAAAATGATAATGGAGGGGTATTGTGGATAAAAATCACCAACCCAGCACTTAATGATTGAAGAAGAGGCATATTAATAGACATCCAATAGCCACCAATGATGAAAACCCAAGAAAATCAACTAAAAACCATATGGTGGAGGATAGTAATGATGAAGAAAGTTCTTTGATGGTGGAGAAAAACTAGGTTTGGCTAAAAATCACTTTTCTAAAGTAATTGGGTGGTTTTGTAGGAAATGAGAGAGGTTCACTGGAAGAAAAGAGAGTTTAATGTTTTTCAAAATGTAACATCTGCGAAGATTTTGGAATGCGAAAAGATTTTAAATGAGACTATTTAACAATTATTTGGAAATAACTACTAAATATTCTCTAGGTTAGAAAAAGTTTTTTTAAAAAAACTATATAATGGTTACCAAAAGTAATAGCTATATAATTTCATAAACTATTTAGCAGTTATTTCAAAGTAATAGCTAAATAGTTTCTCAAGAAAAAAATTAAAAAATAGAGATTATATAATAGTTTTTCATTTTAACCACTATATAGATCTAGAGACTATAATAGTTGTCTTATATGATCGTTATATAGTCCCTAAAACCAAATCATGCCTCCTCTGTATAATAGTTATTGAAATAACTACTCTACAGAGGGCACTATATATAAACTTTTTTTAGTAGTGATCCCTTGGAATTCCCTAAAAATTAAAGACTGCCGATTGAACAAGCACTTTAATTTATAGATTGAAAAAAAGGGATATTTATTGTATAACTTTTATTTCCAAGTATTTCTACCCATTATTGTAAATTCTAGATAGTTAGTTGTTAATTACTTGTCAATATTTGAACATAACTTGTTGATATTTAAATAAAAGTTGTCAATTTTCAAGGGCTAACTTGTTCAACTTTTTACTACTTGATCCTTCAAATTGACAAACGGTCAATATTATGCTAAATAAAAAATATGTTATAAATTTATTTTTCAAACATTTTCAAGGGCTTTTGTTAATTATAGATCAGTTGTTTTTAATATCTAAGCAATCACTTGTCAATTTTCAAACATGTCTTGTTAATATTTAAAAAAGAGTTGTCAATTTCCAAAGATCACTTTGTTCAATTTTTTACAACTTATTCCTTCAATATTGACAAATTATCAATATTACACTAAATAAAAAATATATGCTATAAATTTATTTTCCAATCATTTTCATGGACTTTTGTTAATTATGGACAAATTATTGTTAATATATGAACAATAACTTGTTAATTTTTGAATATGACTTGTTAATATTTGAAAATAAAGCTTTTTGTTAATAAGAAATATAGTACAATCTAAGGGATGCATTGTTCTTAGGCAAGAAAACAAAGTTTATAAACATGTCAAATCCTTATATGGGTTGAAACAAGAATCTAAACATGCAATGGCACAAAAAAAAATTGATCAAATATTGACAAGTGATGGTTACTCTACTATTGAAGTAGAAAGATGTGTTTATACAAAGTTTATAAATGATGATCATGTGATTATATGTTCATATGTGGATGACTTGCTTATATTTGGTACTAGCATGAATGTTGTGTATGAAACTAAAAATTTTCTTTCATCAAAGTGTGACATGAATGATATGGGTGAAGCTAAAGTGATTTTGGGTGTTAAGACCATAAGGAATTATCATGAGATTTTACTATGCCAAAAACATTATGTTGAAAACATTTTCAAATAACTTGGACATCTTTAAGATGCTTCTCTGAGAGAAATTATGCTCGCACCTTTTAGAAAATTCATATGGAGCCTTACCTAAAATAGGCCTTGCATATAGGATCTATTAGTAATGTAGAATGTTGTACTTATTGCATCAACCCAAAAAATATTTTGGGAGCTCATTTTTATTCAACACTACTCTAGCCATCTCCTTTGGAGTTCTATTCTTTCTTTCCACAAATCCATTTTTTTAGGAGTTCTAAGTGCTAAGAATTTATGATTAATTCCCTATTCTTCACAAAACTCAACAAAGTTGGAATTGTCAAATTTTCCACAATGATCACTCCTAATCTACACAATTTTCAAGCTTTTCTCATTCTAAACCTTTTTGGAAAAAGTGAAAAATAATCAAATTATTGATCCTTGTGAGATAAGAAAATGGTCCAAGTGAACCTAGAAAAATCATCAATAATGATAAAGGCATAGAGATTACTGCCAAGGCATTTTACCCTTGTTGAACTAACTAAGTCTATGTGAAGTAATTCGAGTGGTCTTGAAGTAGTCACCACATTTTTACTTTGAAAAGTGGTTCTGACTTGCTTCTCTTTCATGCAAGCATCACATATCTTGTCAGCTTCAAATTTGATCTTTAGAAGTCTAATTATAAGATCATTTTTCACCAGCTTGTTCAACTGCATTATGTCCATGTGTGCTAATTATTAGATATGACAACACACTCAGGAGGGAGTGAATTAGGTATTAATCAAAGTTTTGGTACTTTAAAACTTTTTCCTAGTAAAATAGAGTATAAGAGTAAGTTTAAGCAAATGCAAGTTCTAAACTACTCTATTTGTAAGAATGCTGGTAAAGTTTTTGTAAGCTCAATAAGTGTAAGAATGTTTAAAAATAATTTCTAAGTAGAAGATTGAGTATATGCTTGTAAATGTATCAAATTCAATGTTTAATAGAAAAATAAAGGATAAACTTTAATAGCTAGAAATATAAAGAGTTGAGGGAATAGAAAATGCAAAACTATGATTTATCCTAGTTTGGCTCTACCACTTGAACTTACATCCAATACCTAAGCAACAACTTGAGATTTCTCCACTATCTTCTACAAGGTTGAATTGGGTTCTTATGAGCCAATACAATCTACAAGTTTGATCTGAGCACTTATGAGCTACTACAAAAATTCACTACACAACTAAGCTTTTCTTCTAAGAGAACATCCTCTCTTGGTTACAAGAGAAGTCTCCCTCACTTTTGCAACATGCATGAAGATGAATTACATTTGCATAAAACTCTCTCTAAGAGTAAAATGAGTACAATTAAGTACTTATCCTCAAATGATGAAGATATAGAAGATAATGTATAAAAAACAATGAATTTCATAAAATAAGAGAAATATAAACATGAATTTCATAATTTAATGATTTCTAAGCTTAATCACTTGTTAAAATAAGTTTGGAATGTTACATTTATAGTCATGGGCTAAAATAGCCTTTGAAGACACAATGTACCCATTTAGATTCGTTAGGAATATGTAAGGGTGAAGCAAAAGTGAAAAAGCACTTTTTTTATGAAATGCATTAAGTGTACTGTCAAATGCTAATTCAAGCATGTGTAAGTCTAATTTAAGCCTAAATTGACTAAGGCAAAAAGGCTTGGTTTCCTTCTGGATAATTCAAATAGGTGCTCTTTCTAGTTGAGGCTTGAATTAGATTTGGGTATAATATCTTGTTTCACTTCTAGCTAACTCAAGCATGTGCTCTCTTTAATACAAGCTTGAATTGGATGATAAAATAACTTGGTTCACTTTTAGCTAATTCAAGTATGTGCTCTCTTTAAAACAAGCTTAAATTGGCTTGCTCAAGTTCAAAGCTATCTAAGTCATGCTTGAAAAGTTCTAAGTGTTGAATCTCATTCAAGCGTGAATCACACAAGTGACACACGTGGATTATATGAAGGCACAACTCAAGTTGACACACTATGATTGATTCACATGTGTATTGCCATGTGCTCAAGTGTGAATTAGATCAAAGAAATTATTCAATGAAGAATAAAGCTTCTAGATGCTAATTCAAGTGAGTATTGGTTCCAACACATGCTTGAATTGGACTCACTCTAGCTAAAACACGCTTGTGGCCATTCTCATACACGCATGTATAAGAGACATTACATCTAAAAAATTCTATATTTTATAACTCATTCAATATAACTCTAAATTTGGAAAATTACATATCATTAAAAATATATTGAAGTATAATTTTCAATAAAATAAGTTTCACAATTAAATTCAATGTACATTTTGAGATATGATCAAAAGAGTTACCAAAGGTCAAAATTAGTACTCACATTTAAAAATGCATATCTTTTTCAATAGAACTCCATTTTAAATAAAATAACTATAATTAAAAATATGTTGTAGTGTACTCTCAAATGATATATGTTTCACATTAAAATAATCTGTATATTGAAAGATATGACGAAACATGTGACCAAAGTTCAAATATGATTTTCTGCACAATTCACATTTTAAAGCTTGGACTTTAATTGTTCTTAACTTTTTCAACGAAACCCCATTTTGAGTAAATAGAACATTTTTTGAAAATCTTACAGAGTTAGTGATCAAAACATTTCAAAATTTGTGAGATATAGATGACCAAAAAAAAACCATGGTTATAAAAAAAAACAATATCTCATCATTTCTTTTAAGAATTAAAATGCATGTTTTGATTTAAATATCTTAAGTCAATAATATATATTTAAATCAATAAGTTTAACAAAAAAATTTCTTGACCAAGGATATTATACCTATCAAGTCTAGGACATCCAAGGTACATCTAAGCTTATATGAATGTCTTCATTTTTCTTAAGCTTTTCAATTGAGATCACCTTCACTTTTTGTTCTTCTATCTTGAGTGTAGCATACTAATGATGGCTTTGGTTTCTTTCTCTTCATACTCACTCTCATTTCTACTTTAGAAAACTTTTAATAATATGCCATGAATAAAGTGATTAGTTCAAGTATCAATATACATATATCTAAGTTATAGGGGCAAAAATCTTTAGGAAAAAAATATAATAATATAAAATAAATTTTTAGTACATAAATTATTTTTTCAAATCTCATATAATATGGAACAATATAGGTAAAAATACTTTAAAACACTTGTTCCATAGTTATAGTTAACTACTATATATATGAAAATAATTAATTATAAGTGTAGTTAATTTATGTGTATTTGTCATCATCAAAATTTAAACTAAACATAATGCCATAAGTCATTATGTCCAATAATCTCTCCTTTTTTTATGATGACAAATCACCTATGAAAAATATGTTTATATGATAGAAAATAAGTATTTAGCAAATCATATATTTTAGATGACTTTTCCCCTTATTTGTCATTAACAAAAGACTTCAAAGTAAATGTAAGGAAATAAAAGAATAGGATAAGATTTAAAGTTCTCCTTGAATATGACTTCTCCCCCTATTTGTCATGTGGAGAAATTTGAAATTTTGACATTCATAAAGGTGGTCTTTTTTAAGGATTTTCTCCCCCATTAGAGAAATGTAAGCATGAGTCTTCTTGATGATCTTAGTCTAATGACTTCTCCCTAACTTGTGATTTTGAAACTCATTTCTCCTCCTTAAGATGACTTCTCATTGAAAATAACTTCTCCACCTTAGTGACACCATTTTGACATAAACTAATAAAATTCTTGGTGCACTAGTTTGATGAATTCTCTTCATAGGGTTGATCTTCAATTTATACAAGGGATTGAGGTTTCTTCTTGGAAATCACAATCTTCTCTTTTTTGCTTATGATATGAACACTAATACTCAATAAGAAGGTTCAAACTGTTAATGTATAATCACATATAGTTCAAATCAAGATATGCTTATGACACAAGCCAAATTTACATAACATAAGATGTTTATGATCAAAGTGATATATATGCATACTTTTAAGAGATTGATGCTACAAGTTTAAAATACAAAAGTTAAAACAACATAAATAAGAGAAAGATTTGATTCTATCAAGTTTCAAATGTTATGATTTTATAAATATGAATCTCAAAAATGTTTTTAAAAAACAAATAAAGCATATAACAATGCATGAAAGTGTTAAAAAAAGTTTTCATTATCAAAACTTGTCAATCATGCAATGCTCCCCTTTAATAAATGCATATAACAAACTAAAAGATAAGGGTTTAGAAATGCTCATTTAGAAGCTTGACAAGTTGAAGTTTTGATCGTGTGATGATTATTGCCACTATTGTTTCTCCTTGAGCTCTTCCTTCTTTTTCTTATCACAAGCTCATAGATACCAATAATTATGTTTCTCCAAGATTGATGTGAATATCCAATAATTTTGGTGATGTTTGAAGTATTCCTGATCATATCTAGCTTTCCAATCACTTAACCTTATCACTTTGCTTGTAGTTATAACCAAAGTAATCTTCTTTCTCTTGATAGCATACTTTGACAATTCAGATTCCCAAGTTCTTTATGATTTTAGCAACTCAATGGTCACCATTAATGAGTTTTGAGCATCAATTATCTGAGTACCATTTTTCATACATGGTTTTCAAATACAATTGCACAAAAATTATTTCTTCCTAAGTACCCAAATCTACTCAAGTCCTTGTAGGTCAGTAGACCTCTTTGGAATCTACTTCATATTTTTACTCATCACATTCTTCTTGTAATAACATGAATGTAACATCCTAATTTTCATAACTAGAAATATGTGATTATGAACCTAATTGACTATGAAATTAAAAGAAGAGAATATTAATCTTAAGGATACAGCTATTTTAACTCAAATATTCCCTAAAAATTTAAAAGGAGGATATCAAGAAATAAAGGGCAATAAAGTAATAATAATGATTTTTAATATTTTATTACTTCAGTATAATTGTAGTTAAGACTCAAGTTTAACTAGCATTAAACAGAGTCAGATAGGCTAGTGGGACAAAGCATAAAATATTAAAACTATTGATTAAGAATAGTTTTTATATATAGAAGAGAGAGAAGTTGATTCATATTATAATGAGAAAATGATTATGATGGTTATAATAAAGAAATATTCTCAACAAAAACTGATATAATATATATATATATATTAAGATTATTTGGTCATGACTCAAACGAAGAATCTTTATTAACTAAAAAATGTATAAAAATTATGATGAAAGTGAATTTAATAATTAATAATTATAATTGAACTCAATGTTCAATTATTAAATTAAGCCAAGAAATTAGAGCATAAGTAAGGCCTAGAGTTACAAGGGAATTATAATAAATATAATGAGAATTATGGCAAAATTGAACAAGGAACAAATGGCATTAATCTTATTTGTATGAAAAAATATTATTCCATCCCTATATACCAAAAGTGGCATCCAAGTGAGAAGGAAAGAAGACAATGGGAAGCTCTTCACAAATTGTTAAATAATAAATTAATAAAAGAAAGCCACCATGTGATTAGATTACTTGTAGGAAAAGAGAAAGACATGCATGAGTGAAGAGAAAGAGGAAATTGTGTAGAAGAAGAGATGGCCATGCATGGACTTGAGAAGAGAAATTGTCATGAGAGGGGAGACTTGTAATTAAGGAAACAAGACGCATGCACAAAAGCTACATAGGTAAACTATGAAAATCATGACCCCCTCCTTCCGTTTATAAATAAGACACTCACCCCCTTAAAACACACACATGTTTGACCAAGCTACATAGGTAAACTATGAAAATCATGACCCCCTCCTTCCGTTTATAAATAAGACACTCACCCCCCTAGAAACACACACATGTTTGACCAACATACATAAAGGAGAGAAGAGAGAGCACTCTTGAGGAGTAGCCTGAGGAAAGGAACGAATGAAGGGAGGAAGCTTAAGGGAGTCAAAGTTGTGAAAGTTTTTAAGGTAGTGCAACCTCTTCATCTAAGTATTGCTTGATGCATTGTAATGACTAGGCTTTCCATAATGATATGATGAACATGTTAATTATTGCTTGTATGTTCTTATACTTGAGTATTAACCATGCTTGAATATATGCACTCAAATGTTATGGTAGAAGTTTATGCTTATCCTTTTGTTAAGCTTGCTTATTTGGATGACTGGTTTGTGCTACGATATATTCCCAAATGTCATCCAAAACTACCAACATTTTAAAGCCAAGTATGTCCAAAGAAAAACTCAAGGCACTGGACACATAATTGCATAAGTTTCTATTGTTATGCTACGTTTATTTTGTTAAGAAATATTAGAAGTTTGTGTAAAAGTATTATGGAATGAATGGTTTGTTTTGGAAGACTATAATTGAACCCTTTTAGTATGTCAAGACATGCTAGGTTCAATTTTATAGCAAGATATTGTTAGATATGAAAACACACCTAAGAAGGGGGATGAATTGGGTGTTTGAGGAAATTTTGGTTCTTTTAAAACTTTTTCAACAAAACTGTGTGTAAGGGAAAGTTTAGGCAAACTTGAGTTTTAAACTTTGATTGCAAAAATGCTAAAGTAATTTTCACAAGCTCAATATGTGTAAAATCGATATCTAAGTGGAAGTTTAAGTAAGAGCATGTAAATATATCAAATTTAATTTTGTACACTAAAACATAGCATTAACTAAGGTTGTTGAAAATATAAAGAGTTAAGGGAAGAGAGAGTGCAAACTATAATTTATCCTAGTTTAGCTCCATTATTTGAGCCTACATCCAGTCTCCAAGCAACTACTTAAGATTTCTTTACTATAACAAAAGCTTAAGTTGGTATTTGTCACCACAATACAACCACAAATTTTGTTTGGGCACTTGTGAGCTTTTATAGCAACTCACTTTACTAATGAGCTTCTTTTTTCAAGAGAACAACCTCTCTTGATTACAAGAGAAATCTCTCCCTCACCTTTATAATGATTTAAAATATGTAAATTACTTAGTTAAAACTCTCTCTAAGAGTAATGATGAGTAAAATGAAGCTCTAATACTCAAATAATAAGATATATATGATATTGGCTCAAGAACAATAATTTTCGTATAACAAGAGTAATATGAACATGAATTTCATAGCTTGATGATTTCTAATATTAATTGATAGAACAAATTTATTATACACTTTTATATATTAATTAGGACCATTTATAAGGGTTTATTATCTCAAAGTTCACACACATTGTATTAGAATTCAAAATTTGCCTAAGCGTTTAGGTTTTGTGCACTAGGGGTATTTTGGTTCAAAAATGAACTTTTGAGAAAATGTACAAGAAAAATTAAAAAAATTTATTTTAAATCCAGAAGATTGGTCAAATTAAATTTTTTAAATTTATTTTAATTTGGAAATAATTAAATAAAAGTTAACACTTTCTTAAGTGTCCTAATTTGACCTAGTTTTCAATTTCCATTTGTGTAAAAATTTTTATATAATTTTGTACACCCAAGAAATTGGTTATTTTAATAAATTATTCTTTCTAAATATGAATTTAATTCTGTGCTTAAATTAGATTTTATAATGTCACATTTATTTAATTGAAATATATGATTTTTGTGACATCGGTGACATGTGACTTGTACATCAATTAGGCAAATGAAGTCAAAACTCCATAGGATCAAAGCTGATGCACTAGGGACGTTTTTATTATTAATTTGTGGTCTAGACAAGATTAAAATGTCAATGATGCATGTGATTAACTAGACATACATTGAAATCATCTACAAGCCAATAAGAGGGTATCACCTTGCAAGTGTGACAAGGCTCCAAAATTTTTTTTTATTTTGTTTCTCTTTTTTTTCAAGTAGGGATCAGCTGAAGCCAACACCATTTGCATATCATTCTCACCACAATTTCAAATCCAACACCATAATTCACTCATCACTTCCATTCTCTCTCTCTAGTTCATCTTATTCTTCATTTTCTCCACCTTCTCTCTATTTTCTCCATTTTTCCAACACCCATAACTCCACTTCTAGCCGTCAAACAAAAAAAATTCTTCCACCATTCTTCTTCTTTCCTTTGGCCAACCACAACTCACACCATTGCAAGGATATTTGAAGCTCAATCCATCAATAAACACTCTATACATTACAGCATGTTTGTTCTTGGAGGAGCAAGGTGTACTTGATATTTTCTAGCTAAATTCACCAAGGAATCCTAGGAAAGAGTTGATAGAAGAGGAGAATTGAAGTCTTCATTTGGCTAAGCTCAACTTATTCTTCATCTTGTTTCAATTTCACTAGAATACTATGACTGTAGTTGATTGTAGTTCAATTTGACTTCAGTTTCATGGTTAGTTGTAAATGTTTATGTTGAAACAAGATTTTTGACTTGAATTTTACTTCCTTTTGTTGTTGAAAATTTTATCCACTTGATGAATTTGCATTGTAATATGTGATTTCAAATGGTGAATGTCTTGTATTGACCTAGCATGTAATTGTTTGGTAAATGCTTGATGAATTGCTTAAGTTTTATAGTCTTAAACTTGAGTGACCCTTAGGCTGTGATGTTACGGGGTGATTTTTGACTGAACATTTGGTTAATTCTTGAGCTAAGTTAATGAGGTTACTTAAAGGGCTTGTAATTAGCACTTAGAGAGTTGAATTTGTGAAGCTAGGTTGCTTGAGATAGTTGCCTTAAGTAAACACTTTTTCAACCAAGGAAGAGAAGTTGAGTAAGCTCCATAATCAATTAGAGGCTAGGATTCTTCCATTAACAACACCCTAGGGTTCCTACTTAAAAAGGAAAGTCCATAATATTCACTAATGATAGGAAATTAGTCGCTTATCCTCAAAATTACACTAAAGCTAACCCTAATGCAATATAGGGCCAACCCTAGGTCATCTCCCAAGAAATGGTTTTAAGTCTAATTGAAAGTTATCTAGTGAAATAAATCAACCAAAGTTTGTAGGAATTTAGTTATCTAGCTAATTATCTAAACTAATTACCTAGTATGCAAGTAATTAAAATGCTAGTGAAAGTGAGTGAAATGAACTTCCCTTTTTACAATAATGGAACCCTAGAGATTAGTTGATTTTGGACTCATTATCTTCTCATGTTTAGGCTAAGTTTAGCTTCCCTTTCCTCTTGACTAAAGCTGTCATGACTTAAGAAATTATCCTAAGCCAATTAACCTAATTAGCTAACCTCCCTAGGTCTTAGATTAAAGTCCCTAGTTCAATTAACCAATTGGTGAAGATATTAGCCAAGTGATTCACTCAAAATCCTCTCTCAACAGCCATGGTCAAACACATAAATTGAGCAACCACAAGATTATGTCAAGCTACTCAACAACACAAGCATTAACACCACAAGATTATGCAATATTAACACAAGAAATCACTAATTGAAAAACACAAGATTATGTGCCAAACAAAGAGTGGCAAAATTCAGTCATGGCTGTCCAAGGAAGAAATTAAATGAAACAATCGTCTCTCTTTACATCAATATCAAATTCAAATTAGAATTTATAAGCTAAGATGATTAGACCCTAGATTAAGGAATCTAACCATCTAGTAAAAAGAGAAGAGGATAGGAAACAAAAGAACTTAGCCAATTTGAAGCTCAAGACTCATCCTCCATCTTCATCTCTCTAGGATTCCACAAAGAAACTTAGCCAATCTTTATCTTCAAGAACCCTAGTGATTGCTTGTGAAGACCAAACTCCATAGCTCTTGAATGATGGAAATGAGCTTCAATCCTTGTGAAAATGGAAGGGATGGAACGAAAATGAAGAGAGGAGAAGAATGGTATGAGTTTTGTGGAGGTTTGGTGGCTGAAAATGGAGGTTAGGATGCTGGAAAATGAAGAACAAAAGAGAGAAAATGAAGAAACACTATGAACAAGAGAGAGAGAATGTGGAAGATGAATGAGATATGTGTTGGATCCCATTTGGGACTTAAAATGGCGTGCACCTTGGTGTCTCCCATCAGCTGAAGCTTAATTAAAATAAGGAAAAAGAAATTAATATAAATGGGAGCCTTGTCACACTTGCAAGGTGGCAACTTCCTATTGGTTTGTAGATGATTCCAATGTGTGCCTAATTTCCCATGTGTCATCCACATCATTTTAGCTGATCTAATCCCTCAAAATAATCATAATTCAATTCACGTGCAAACCATTAGCCATTGTCCTCAAGGAGTGTTGACCTCAATTGCCCAATTGATGCACAAGTCACATGCCACCTATGTCACATAAATCACATAATTCAATTAAATAGCATATGATATAATAAAATCTAATTCATGTCCAGAATTAAATTCATAATTAGAAGGGAGAATTATTAAATTAACCAAGTTTCAGGCTGTACAAAATTATATAAAAATTTTCACACAAAGGCAAACCAAAACTAGGACAAACTAAGACACTTAAGAAAGTGTTGACTTTTTTATTTAATTACTCTCAAACTAAAATGAATTTTAAAAATATAATTTCACCATTCATCAACTGGACATAAAATGCACTTTGTCAATTTTTCTTGTACATTTTCTCAAAAGTTCATTTTTGGACCAAAATGCCCCTAGTGCACTGATCTTAGAAACTTAGGCAAAGTTCCAAATCTAATGCAATGTGTGCACTTGAAGGTGATAAATCATTAATAAAATGGTCCTAATTGACAAATAAAAGTGGGTAACAAATGTGTTCTATCACTTAAGCTAGCATTTTAATTACTTGTCAACTAGGTAATTATGTAGGTAATCGACTTCCACAACTTTAGGTGATTCATTTCATTCATTAGATAAACCTTTTAGTTGGGTTAAAAACCGTTCCCTAAAAATGACCTAGGTTGGTCCTATATTATATTAGGGTTAATTTAGTTTTATTTTGAGGGTTGAGTGACAAACTGCATCATTAATCACTTGTTAAGATAATTTTAGAGTGTTATATTTATAGCACATAGAGTGAAATAAGTGTTTGAAAGATCATACAACCATTTATAGTAGTTGCACAATGATTGTAGCTGTTCGTGATGTTTCTAGTATGGAACCAAAACTCATTCATGTGTGTTTTAAGTTTTCACAAGAAAAAGTGACAAAGCTCGCTTAAGAACATGACAAATCACACTTGAAATATCATGTGATATTGCCCAAGTGAAAAATCATGCATGGATACAAATTGATTCATGCATGTTTTGGACCACAAAAGTTATTGAATGAAAAATAAGACTCTAGAGGATATTTCACATGTGTGTACAAAGTGTTTCACGCATGTTTTGTAATCATCATAACAATGTATATCCAATAACTTAGAAACTAATAGTTAATGGTGGTTTCTTATTACCAATTGCTTATTGGTGTTTTATATTTTGGAAAATGGTGAGTTAAATGCCTTATGTTTATGTGTGGCCTATATAAAGTTTTTTATGTAGACAGAACAATTGTACCAACCTTAGAGCTTTGAGCTATCTCTTCTCCTTTAGCATTCTCCTAATTCATTTGTATGTGTTGTCTAAGTTTATTCTTTTTATTTATGCTATTTTGTGCCTCTGACTTCTATGTAGGAAGAGTTTGTTTAATCCTAGAAAGTCACTGTTATTTAATCGGTATGGTGGAATAGCTCTTAAGAATAATGTTTTTTGGCATGACTTAGACCACGTTTTGATATGCTACTACTAACATATACTACATATATTATAATAATGTACAATTTATTACTATATATTCAATATTAATTTATTATTATCCTAGAAATAAATTGTGTAATGATTATTGTATATCTTGAGATTGCAAATATCACAAAATAAATTGTATGGGTATGATATTTAAGTTGAAATTAGATGATTATATATATTTTTTGGTGTTATTGCTATATCATTTATGCAATGGCAATGTTTTGTAATAAATCATTAACATCTTGCAATAATTCATGGCGATTTTTTTTTAAAGATTGCTAACATAACTTATGATGAAATTATTGGGTTAAAGTGTATTTTTAACCCCTGTACTTTGTTTAAAGGAGCATTGGACCCCCCTGTACTAATAAATAAGGCATTTTTTTCCTTAAACCATTTTCTAGAGGAGCAAAACTCCCTCTCCATAAGGATGCCCAACACTGCTTTAAGGAAAGTATAAGGGTAAAAATGCACTTTAACCCAAAAGATATGCAAATGGCAATGAAATTTCTCAAAATGACATGATTATTTTAAAGTTCCTGAGAAACCTTTTTGATATTAATGATTTTTATGAAATAACTTAAATACCCCTTTTTAAAATAAATATATATATATATAATACATATATTAGCAACTACTTTTTAGTTTAAGTAATGATTATTCTTCTTCTGGTAGTGACTAGAATGAAACAATCAATTATAACTTTTTTGTGCAAATTTTTTATTCACTGAAATATAAGTGTTGTAAATATGCATGACTACTTTAGTTTAAGCAATGACTATTTTTCTTATGGTAATGACTAGAATAGAACAAGCTTCCCCTATCCAAATTATTTGTAGAGGAAAAGTTGTCATTGCTTGTTCCATTCTGGTCATTGCTAAAAAAAAGTTGTCATTATTTGAAGTAAAGTAGTCACTAATATTTACTTTTAAATTTTAAGTTAAAATATATTTTTGTCCCTATATTTTCCTTTAAAGAGCACTAGATATCATGTATTAATAAGCGGGGCATTTTTTCCCCCTAAACCATTTTTCAAAAGAGCAAAAATCTCCTTCTGTTAACAAATAACTAATAGAGGGGGATTTTTACTTCTCTAAAAAATGGTTTAGGAGGAAAAATGCCTCATTGATGAGTATAAGATGCCCATAACTATTTTTCATTAATATCTAATTATTACTCTCAAAATATCAAAGCTCCAGGATACAATTGATTTCTTCTTCTTCAATTTCTTTTTATTGATTAATGATTTCTCCTTCAATTTGTGAGATCTAAAAAATAATCAACCCATAATGCATGCATTCATTAATTTTAAATTACATTAATAATTTTTTGAAAAAGAAGAAAGATTTCAAATTAAAGAATGGTAAGAACAAATATCTCTGCCCAAATAAACCATGTTATTTACAACTTGTTACTATAATAACTTTTTATCTATATAGTGATTATTCAAAATAACTTAGAAACAAGATAGAAGTCAAATAAAGTGAATAACACAATAGCAGTCATCATAACACCAAGCAGTTAATCGAGATGCTAGTTTCTTCAGAAATTTTTTGTGAATTATATAAAGTGAAAAGTTCTTACATGGACCTGATCAAGAGTATAACCCCAGCCATATTCTATCAAATAAAATACACCAATTTTATTAAATAAAATTTTATGTGTCATTAATTTTAATGATTTTTTGGAATAGAGTGTTGCTTTGTTTCTTGTCTTTCTTATATATCTAACATTATCATACAATAGTAATTTTCCCGTGCAATACCCAAAAATGATAGATGTGAGACATTAGTAGTGATATATGTTAAGATAATTAAAAATAATGTTAGTTAGTTAATATATTAAATTAAACATAAATTATTTTAATTTATTATTATTGATTATCATTATATGAATGACAAAAATAATTAATTGAACAATTGAATTTCACGGGAGGAATCACTTCCTTCAATACTAATTCTATATTTACAAATTTATCATAGAGTTAATCAATTTTTTTTTTATATGTAATGCGATTTACAAGAAAGAATTCAAAGAACAAACATATGCAATTATCACTGAAAATGTGCAAGGAATTGGATATACAAAGGACATGTAAGTAATTATATATGAGAATGCCTATAGCACATTGATTTAAGATACTTTCAACATTTTCAATCAATCAATCCTTGATACGAAAAAGAGATGTGAAGAAAAAGTCAAATGTTCATTAGTTGTAGAATAATGTCATTTCATTATAATCATAAGTATAATGTGTGCTTAAATGTTGAAATTTAGATTAATTTGCTATTAAAAAGACCCCCAATTCCTCATTGTTAGGAAAGATATCATAAATATAAATTGTATTTAGTAGAAATCTTTTTAAAATCTGACAATATGTTTTAAAGTAATAAGAATAAATACCCCTTATCCTCCACATTCACCTATACAAATTCAAGCAATACATTTTTACTAACTATAACATTCACAAAAATAGGTTTTTTCCTACTTGTAATTGTAGCACCATTGGTCAGTCTCATCCATACAATTAGACTAGGTTCTAAAATTTATTGCATGAATATTGATAAAAATAGCCATGACTATCTACTGAATTATTAAAATATCTTTTCACCATTTTTTAAAACGGGAACATAAAATTTAGTTTGCGACCCCCAATTTACAACATAAAATCATTATGTATTACTTAGCTTCAAGGATACAATCAACAATTATTGACATGCCCACTCAAAATTTCAACTATAATATATCCTTTTATATAAAAGAGAATCGTTGAAAGGAATAATACACTAAGTATGCTAACTTTGAACACAAATACCTTCTAAACCATAAAGGCTCAAACTCAATAAATGTTGACAGTAGTAATGTATTATACCATGTAAAAGCCTCTTAATTTTGGAAAATATCTAAGAATTACCTGCATGATAGGCGTCATAAGTTGTTGATTGAGAAAATATGCATGAGAATATCAAATACCATTTATTAGTAAGGAGTTAAAGTATGTCATTCCATCAATTAAAGAATCATGCAAAAAAATAAAGGCCCTGTAACAATTCAGAGTCTCAAAAGCATTTCAATATTCATTATTGAAATTCTGTAGACTAAAAAAAATGAGAGGGATGGATAATAGGAATGATGAATTTCATAAGTGATAGATGAGAGGTTTTCGAATAGTGATAGCATCATCATGTTGCAACCGCACTTCTGCCTCTCCTCCTCCTTATCCCTTCCCATTAGGATGGAAGGATAAAGAGAATAAATATTTATAAAATTGTTAAAGAGAAAGAGGAATCCATGGACCAATGACAGTGCTAATATCGAATTAGGGTTCTGAGTAGTGAAGTGTTATATTAACTTATTGGGATGTTATATGAATAGATATAAGTAGAGGAGCAAAGTCTCGAAGCAGAGCGGGTGAGCATAGTGAGGATTTCCCTTACTATGTCATGCGCCACAGCGCATAGAGCAAAAATTAGATTAATAGGGACATGCCAGCTCGTGGAAACAGAAGGGAGAACATGAGAGAAGAGCTCAAACATGGAGAAGAGTAAGAGATGTGCTAAGGGAAGCATAATCAAGTGTAAGGATGGTGTTTTTTGACCTATTACTTATTGGGGTAAGTCACATTCTGCCTTAACCTCCGAATCTACCCTACTTTATCTTAGTTTTAACTAGTGAGAAGTTAAATTTGAGAGTTTTAAGGAGTTAATTTCTTATCCTATAATAATAGAAAGGTTATTCGAAACTAAACTAGTGTTTTATGACTGATTTGAGTTGAAAAGATAAAGTTTTAAAGCTGTAGGCAAGAATTGCCCTAATCTAGAGAGAGAGTAGTGAGAGAAAATGGGTTAGAAATGTTAACTGTTGAAATGAGGGGTAATCAGTGGTAATGCATGTAATCTAGTGTAAATTGTGTAGATGATGGTGATTAAGTGCTTAAATGTGATAATTGGAACTTTTGGTCAATAGAGAAATTGATTTTGAATGCCAATTCTGTGTAGATTCTAGTGTGTGATGAATAAATTATGAAAAAGGAGCTTGAATAGGGTTGAAGTCACGTGGGTAACCCTTTCTTTCGAACAAAAGGGTTAAGGTAACCATATAATTTGTTGTGTTTATTAACTATTATAATTGTGTAAAAATAAATACAAAATGAGAAATAGTGGTTTATGAGTTTTTTTATGCATGAGCATTGGTTTGTGAAATGGTTTTTGAAAAGTTATTAATTTCAAATGATATATATATATATGTTATGACCTTATATATTGTGGAAATGTGAATGGTAGTGATAATTGTGAAAGAGCGTGATCATAAGGGGTGTGAGTTCACCCAAGATATGTGGAAGGGTGTGTGTATGGAGATATAGTGTGTAAAAATCCATATAGTTGAGCTGGCACTATGGAATATCTGGTATAGCATTATATGGGTTGATACCATGGGTAATCCGGTATAGCATATTATAGAACTATTATCATGGGACATCTGAACAGTCTGGCAACTCCCTAGTGCTAGTTAGGGTACGGTTAGGAGTCAACGATGCCTCTATCACAAGTGTGTGAAGAAAGAAACTATAGTTCGTAGGTGGGTTAGATTTACCTCTAGCCAGGTGTTTCTACCACCGAAAGTGTACTCGGATCAACAAGTGGTTGATCTAGGAGAGCTTATAGTTTCATATTGGGGAGCTTTGGAGGATCAGTGATAGTTAATCATGCTAAGGTATAAAATTTTTTGAGACATGATTTATATGCGAAAGTGATGATTTAGTTATGAAATACTACACATATGCATACTATAATATGATTTTTATTACTTTGGCATGGGTTATTTGCGGTAATAGACATTTAATGAGCTATATTAGTTACTAAGATTTTTATCTCACCCGTGATTATTCACATTTTTCAGGTTCTAGTGCTAGTGGGTCAAAGGGAAAAAAATATAGGCTGAGTTTGACTTCTATAGTTGCGGTAAGATATGGTGCAATGATTTGTAGATGGTTAGTCAAGAATGTATATAAGTTGCCATAGGATTTATATATGTGCACATTATGGTATTTGATTATTTTGAGCTTCCTCTTCCTAACCCTTGTAAATGAATGAATAATGAAATGATTGGATAGGCTAGTGGATAAATGTATATGTGTGTAAATTTGAGAAGTGTGAAGTAGATGGATAGGTGTTTTGGCCATGTATGAGAATAAGAAGTAAAAATATGATTTTGGCCCAAAGTAAAAAATGGGTGATTTACAAGCCAAATGTGTGTATGTGTGATATATATTATGCATGTGTGTGGTCAATCAGGTGTGTATTGTCCATTTGGACTTGGTCAAAGCTTAAAAAGTGGCTAATGATGATTGGTTTTAAATCGAGACACTTAAGTGGCAAAATTTAGGCAGAAAAATGGTCAAAATACACTTGGGAGTCCAATTTTTGATAAAAAAATATCAGATTGAGTTCAAACTAGTGTCATTAGTTAGATTTTTGAAACAAGCTTTGTGTGGGTGCTTGAACCATCTCAATCGAACATTGTATGAGGATATGGCCCACATCTGAATTTTGTATCAAAAACTACCATTTGATAGCAAATTCAGGTGTCTGTGTCACGATGCATGTACCTGCATACCGTGACGCATGGCACAGAGTGAGCAACTATGGCCTCTATGCCACATCCTACAGCGCACAGTACAAGATTTCACTTTATTTTCCTATTTTGCACATGTTCTCCTGATCCTTGATACATATTGCATAGTTGCTTTTTCTGTTCATAACATTTTATGATTTGAGTGATTTATGAAATGATTTTTGGAAAATCTTTTCTTAGGAGCCCAAAGTTTTTAAAGCTTTTAAAGTAATTATTTCTAAGTGATTAGATTAATTTGTAGTGGCGCGTATGGTAATGTTAAAAAAGGGCATTACACATAGGGGAGATATTAAGCACATGATTTCATATCTAAATGGGCTTCAAAATGGTGTGATTTGTCAAGGCTAATGAGGCACACAAGAGGTTTCCATACACTTGCACACAAGGGATCAAGTTGACTTGTCAAATTTCAAAATAATTGTAATGTGTTTAAGAAGCTTTGAAGACAATTCCAAATCTAATTTGAGCATGGTTTGGACGTGATTTTCTAGGTGTTTAACGGGAACACAAGTATGTAACATGTCCATGCACATATGGGATTAAAAGAGCAACATTGAAATTATCACCCAAGTTGACTTGCAACTTAGACTACCCTTAACCTCACTTGACCTAATAACTTATTTTGAGTTTTATGGCAACTTGTTTAGTAGGTAGCCCTTATTATTTTCATCCAAAACACCATTTTAGAGAGTTTAGGATCAGATTTTCAAATCATTCACTCATATTTTCAGATTTCAAACTTAAAGTTTATCAAATCCTCTTATTTCTTTCTATATATACTTCCACTCTCTCTCCTCGATATCTCACAATCTAACCATCCAATTTCACCAAACCACCACCATTCTCTTTCTCTATTCTTTCTCTACAAAAACTATTAGCTTTCATAAGGATCAAACCTTGTTTGCTTGGGGCAAAATTCATAGGAAACTTAAACATGATTTTAGAGCTTCAAACTTGAAGATCACTTGGAAATGCAAGGCTAGGTTCTTGAAGGAGCTACTATGAGGAGGAAGAAACTTGAGTGTTGTATTATTTTCTAGCTAGTTTTGAATTTCTCTCTCTAATTTTCTCTCTCTAGAATTATAAATTTGTATGACTCTTTGATCTTGTAATTTCAAGTGATGATTCATATGATTAAGAAATGCTTGTTGCAACTTGAGTTTTGTTACTTTGAGCTCTAGACTTTGGCCTCTTCAAGTTGATTCATAATCTTAGTTAGCTTGATGAGTTTAAACATGTTTTTCTTACTTGTTATAATCTTGCCAACTTGAATGCATGTGAATATCTTTATGAATCCTAATCTTGAGCATGTTGATTCCTTCATTTGTGCTTGACTAATTGACTCATGTTTGTAATACTTTGGTTAGCTTAATACTAGCTTTGCTTTAGCTCATTCTAAGACCATAATCTTAGATTGGGTTGGTCAATGTATTAGCTAAATCTTTGTTAATATAACTAAGTCACTAAAACCAAAGAAAAAGAGTGAAGAAACCAAAACTAGCTAGGTTGTAATCAAACAAGGATAGGTAACCAATTCCACAAAGGAGTCCCTACTTTTAATAGGTTTACACACACCCCCCACTTCATTCACCTTAGGATTAGATTAATTAGCTCATTTAGTTTTGAGGTTAACTCTGTCACAAATCATCCTTAACCTAAAGCACTCTTCAAACCTAATTTTCAACTAAGCCTCCTCATAGAGATTAACCTAGGTTCACACTAATACTACATTATTATAGCTTAGTATTATTTTGTTAAGGTAGCTAACAACCTTAGTCAAATATAATAGAATATAAGTTAAAACTAATTTCTTAAACTGATCCTATGTGGCTTCACACGAAATAGCAGTATTTGAGATATAAATGATGAAATTAATAAGGGAGTTAAGATAATGGGAGTTAATAGTGGAGATAATATGAGTGAGAATTAAAAAATAAATGATAAATATAATATAAAATTATAAATTAAAACTAATTTCTTAAATCGATCCTATATATATCTTCATGAAATAACAGTAGTTGAGAAAATAAGACACGTGCCATCTATAGACATGTGCTTGTTATTCTTCCATTATATATATATATATATATATATTTTAAAATGAAATTCCTAAAGACAATTATGGTGCCAGATCTAAAAAATCATACATATTAAAATCATATTTAGATTATGGATAGTTTCTTTTTCCATATTTTAATAAGAATAAAGATGAGTTGATATCAAATTTTTGTATTAGGAATTTACAATTTTTATAAGGAGATAAGGTGATATGGAAGTTAAGATAACGAACATAATGAGGGAGAAAAGTTGAGAGATAAATGATGAAATTATATGGGAATTAAGATAATGGAAGTTAATAGTGGAATTGGAGCTAATGGGAATGAGAATTAAAAAAAATGAATGAGAAATATAAATT